>NC_056744.1:1427462168-1427763001 GCF_019279795.1 Protopterus annectens
TTATCTGTGAGGTAAGCACCTTAACCATTATGCCAGCTCTCCCATATGCACCAAAAATAGAAATTGTTTTTAAACTTCTCATTATTTTTGGCACAGACAGAGACTGCCTTATCAATATAACTATTTAATTCGGAGCAGAAGTCAGAGGTATAAACAGTGGCTTTAGCAATGGAATCCATGAGAGGAGGATTACAGTGGAATTAATTTAGGTCATCGAGTAACTGAAGAAGGTTTGTGTTTTATGAAGCTCCTAAACACAATGGTATTTGCAGGGAAAGTACCACCAGTTTTAAAAGAAAAGATCTTTAATGGTGGTAACTAATCTTCTTAAGGGTGGTTTGAATACTTGGGAGTTAACATTTACATAAATAATATTTCGAATAAATTCAATCAAGAATGGCAAGACAAGCCAGTGCTGGTGGTTTATGGGAATAAAGTCCTGACTATGGACCAAAGCACCCTCAAGTTTAGCAACTGTCATGCCTGACACAGATGGTGGAGGGCTTGGGTGGGCATGGCTGGCTGCAGACACTGCCAACTCCCCCCTAGAAGGAGAGAAAATGATGCAGAGCCATGGTGGTTTGGGGATAGGAGTTTGATTCACCAAAGCATCAATACATGACAGCCTTCACAGTGAATATGCAAAGGCATGCACTTCCAAGTGGTAGGGATTGTAAGCCACTGCAGTGACATGGTTCACTCCTCCCTCATCCCTGGTTAGGCTCCTTCAGACAGCTCTTGCTTTGGGTCTGGGTGGTATTCCCGGAGCAAAGGAATGAATGAACACAGTGTGACTAAGGAGAAGTTTGACATCTGGCAAATTCAGCAGTGAAAATCACCTAGAAGAAGAAAAATAATGCACGTTATACATAGGGTGACAGTTATCAGGGCTACTGGGGTCTAAACATAGCTTCTCAAGGGCCAGAACAACCAAAGCACCCCTTACAAGAGAAGGAGCAATTAAGGTTCTCAAATAGGATTCAAAAATCTGATGGCTATAACTAAGAATTGGCTAAAACCCCCAACTGCGTGAAACTGAAATACTGTTCCCTGTTTACCACCTCTTTGGAAATTAGAGAGCACGTGAAGGAGATGGTGGTATATAGTTCATTATTTAGAACATATTTCTTTACACTAGATACACTCCTCAGTTATTCTCATTTGCATTCATCAGTTGTCCCTTGATCACATTTAAATGAGTCAAGAGAAATAAATCATACTGGGATATATTTATTTCTCTTCAGACTCGCTTAAAGATACTGGGTCTACTTCATTTTGCTGAAAACTCATTTCACTGAATCTCAGTTGCCTAAGCACAATTCATTGAAAGCTCACTTCAATAAAAACTCATTTGACTGAAACTCATTTTGTCGAAAGTTATATATGGCCTTTTCCACACTGTAGTGCGATCCTGGAGTTAGTATAAAAAGTAAGGGGGGATGTGGGGGACACAGCCCTCCCACAATGGGGTGGAGTGGGAGGTGTTGCCTCCCACCTTTTTTAAATGTTTTAAACCACAGACATGGATACTTACAAATCCAATGAATAACACTTTCCAGAAGACAATATATACCCAAACTATGTGGGGGGCTACACCCCCTCTGACGCAATGTGGGGGGCTGTGCCCCCTACACCCCCTCTTACTTTACATACTAACTCCAGGATTGCACTACAGTGGGGAAAAGGCCATATAAAACTTTTGATGAAGGGGTAATGCTACTCAATGCTAGAAGTCTAAACCTCAAAATGCATTCACTCGAGGCATTCCTTAAAATGGAGAACATTGACATCTGTGCAGTGACAGAGACCTGGTTCAAGGCTCCAGAGAGCGCCCCTGCATTACCAGGCTATAATTCATACCACACCTTTTGGCCACCTAACCTGGACCGAAACACTAAAGGTGGAGGCGTGTCTATATTCATTAAGGATATCCACACCTCCAGGCTAGTTGCTCAGCATAATGCTTCCGAGATTATCCAAGTGGAACTAACTCTGGGCAAGACTGCAATCCAAATTATAACTTGCTACAGATCCCCCACCATGCCCCAGGATTCCCACTCCTCATTTCTTGATACACTGGAAAATATTAGGGTACAACCCAACACCCTAATAATGGGCGATTTCAACTACCCCACCATTAACTGGGAAAACTACTCATGTACCAACTCTTTTGCTCAACGTTTTTTGGAATTCATAAATTCCAATGCCTTATCAACTTATCCACACCCCCACCAGGGGCAGCAATATCCTAGACCTAGTCATTACCAACATGGGCGACCGGTGTTCCACACCAGAGGTCAATTCCTTGTTGGTCAGATCCGACCACAAGCTAATCGGTCTAGACATCCACATCTCGCTCCCACCCCCCATTAGGGAAACCACCGTAAAAAATTTCTCCAAAGCCAACTTCACGCTTCTTAAGACAGAGGTGGCAAACTTAATGACACCCATGCAGACAGACAATAGAGGTACGACTGCTGAATCCTACACAAATGCACTTTATAAGCACTTACACGAGTGCATGGATCGTGCTATCCCTAAAAGAACCAAGATGCTATCCTCCAAAAAAAGGAAGGCAATCTGGTGATCCCCTACCATAAACAAACTCTACAACAGAAGAAAGAAACTGTTGCAAAAAAGAGTAAAATCCCATGACTGGAAAAACTCCCTGGTCAGCCTCAGTAAGAGTCTGAGATCCCTCATAAAATCCTCCAAAACTAGTTATGAAAACAAAATCGCCACTGATTCAAAGACAGCCACAAAGCATTCTATAGCTATGTTACGAATCTCAATGGCAACACTCAGATCTGCTCTGAGTTACAGCACAATGGCACTAAATATACAGACCCAACTGATATTGCCAACATTCTGGCAGATAGGTTCAGTGCTATCTCCCCCCCCCACTCCCTAAAGGGCCCATGTCTATACCGAAAGAATGCAAAGTTCCTGTAATCACGGCTGCACAGGTAAAAGCCATACTCTCCAAAGCCAAGGACACAGCATCCATGGGACTTGACAACATCCCAGGCTGTGTTCTACATGAACTACAGAATGAACTGGCACCCCACCTAAGCACCATGTTCAATCATAGCCTCACCTCAGGCTTTGTGCCCACTGAATGGCGCACAGTGACGGTTATCCCACTCCACAAAGGGAGAGCCACCACGGACCCGGGGAACTACCGACCCATTAGCCTAACGAGCCTGGTCTGCAAGGCCATGGAACGTATCATCATGAAACGGTAATCTCCAAACTCTGGACCCCACCAAGTTTGGGTTTGTAAAACGCAGGTCATGTTTCCTAAACCTGATTGACTTCTTTGAAGCAGTCACCAAAGCCGTAGACGAGGGTAAGGTGGTTCACACAGCCTATCTAGGTCTTGCTTTTGACACCATCCCTCACTCTGGAATTATAGATAAACTCACTAAACTAGGTATAAATCCCTATGTCACAAGATGGGTTGCCAACTGGCTCACTGACAGAACCCACACTGTGAAAGTAGCAGACTCCAAATCTGACTTCAGACCTGTGACAAGTAGTAGAGTACCACAGGGTTCAGTCCTGGGTCCTCTCCTGTTTGGTATCTACTTTTCTGAAGTACAGGCTAACACAGAAGGTCTTTGGCTAACAAAGTTTGCAGATGACTGCAAACTAGGAGCCATAATTGAAAATCCTAACAATGTGGACATCCTACAAAAGGGCCTCACTGAAACAGATGCCTAGTATCAAAGCCATGGTCTCAAGCTCAATGCCAAAAAGTGCATTGCCATCCCCTTTGGTAAAAACTCTGTACCCATGAGCCACCACATAGGTGGTAGTCTACTTAACATCGAAAGTGTGATAAGAGACCTTGGGACACAGGTGGACAGTAGTCTCTCCTTTGATAATCACACTGCCACATTAGTCAGGAAATCCTTCTATGTGGCACACCTCATCACAAAAGGTTTCTCATCCAGAAAAAAAGAGGTCATTGTTCCCCTCTACTCATCACTCATTAGACCCATTATAGAGTAGAACGCCCCCTTTGGTATGTACCTCACAAGACATCTACAACAACTGGAAAGGCCGCAGAAATACCTCACAAAGAGGATTACCAGCCTCAAACAGATGCCCTACGCAGACCGTCTCAAAAATCTCCAGCTTTACTCCGTCGTATATCGCCTACTCAGAGGCAATCTCTGCCTAACATACAAAGCTATGTCAAAACCAGAGCTGTTGGGCATGCTCCACTTAAAGAAATCCCAATCCCTCCGAGCTGCATGCTCTAGGGACCTAAACCTTGTCACCACAATAAACGGAAAATGCTGGAGGGATAGATTCATGTCCCAGAGACTTCCCATACTCTGGAATAAACTACTTGTCTATATCAAACAAAGCTCCTCATTAGCACTCTTTAAGAAAAATCTTGATGATTGGATGGGAAATAGGAAATTCACCCTGGAGATCACCTCTGTGGCTCTGCTCGACAGGGGCACAGGAAAATAATTTTCTTGGGTGGCGAAAGCCAGGATACCTTTTTGGCTAGGCTTGTATACGCCCTAGGGCCGATAGCCTAGTACCTACCTATGAACCTATGAATTTTAGTCAAATGAGTTTTCAGTGAGGTGAGCTTTCAGTGAATTGTGCTCGGGCAACTGAGTTTCAGTGAAATGAGTTTTCAACGAAATGAAATAGACCTAAGATACCATGGATTACCATCTTTGTTTTTACTCCCCTTCAGTGATTGTTAAGCTTGCCCTCCTGGCTGCTTTACTGAACTAGTCACTCACCCTAGGTGAAAGCACTATGGATCACTCATTCCCTGGGAATGAGGAATGAGCATATTGGGAATGGTGCCATCATTCTGAGGAGGATTTTTCTTTGCATTCCTGATTTCCAATGCATGCTTGTTAGCATCCAAGGGGTTGGTATGCAGAGGGATTTTCTACTCAGTAACACTCTCTGCATAATGTGATCAATTAGCCCTACCTGCCTTGTAGTCAACCTCTCCCACTTGATCCTTGGTCTTCATTGGCTATTCTACTGCAGATAGTATGGCCATGAGCAAACAACCCCTTTCTACTCCTCCGAAGATAGATGAGCAGGCTGCTTATGCCGCATCATTTCTCTCCTACTTTCAGTTCCTAACCAAGCTGCTAATTAAACTTGAGTTGCCTAGGTCATAGACAGGATTTTCTCTCTCTACACAAATGGACTTACTTCTCACATTGATTTTTATTTAGTTAGCTAATTCATTTTGCAATAGAGTTCCATGTCAGTGTTTATGTTTATCTGGCCTCTTTGGCAGTGTGGCTCCTCTATAAGCCTTATCTTTCCTCTTTGTCAAGTATGTGCCTTAGACATATTTCAGAAATACCCAGTACTTTCACCTTTCAGTGCTAGCAACTATCAGAACCTGGTGAGGAAGTGACCCAAAGAATTGCCCCTACTGCCAGCAAGGGAATAAGTGCTTATAATTACACTACAACCCTAAGCCTTACCCTTGCATAATGGCCTCATTGAGCATGGCCAGGGAGACGCATCTGCCTGGACCCCAAAACAGACACCCTTTACTATCTGCCCCCCTCTCCTCTCTGACATACCTTTACTGCAAGAGCTAACCTCCAACAAGGCCCATGAGATCCTCCCAGAAATGGCACACCCATCGTCCCTTACTTGTACCATCAAGCTGCTAATTAAACTCTGGTTACCTGGGTTATAGTCAGGGTCTTATCCCTCTATGCCAGCTGTGAGGCTTTCCCTCATGTTTTATTGATACCATCCATAATTAAATTTATTTCGTTTTTACTTATTTATTGACATTTGTTTACCTGGAAAGTCTGACTGGATAATTTTATCAGTTTTAGTGGAGATCTGAGGAGAAAAGCTCCACAAATAAAAGAACAGAAAATACATATACATAGGTAAACATTTACATCATATAACAATATACGGTAAATACAGAGATTAATACAAATATTAATACACATGACATGTATTTCACATATATTTATTTAGTATTAATGACAGTATATCATGTAGCACTCACTCATAAAGCAAATGTCAGAGTGGAAAAAATTCAAACATTGGATAAGGAGGAGAACAGGAAGAGAGTGAGAACAAGTATTTGTTAAGGTAATAAGTGGTATAAGTATGGCAGGCAGGAGAAATAATGAGCAAAAGCAAGATTAGGAGTAAGGAAAATAAAAGCAATGAAGAGGAGAGAGCAGATGTATACAGGTGTTAGAGAAGGAGGAGCTTCAATTTTAGCAAGGAGAGCAGCAACAGCAAAGCCAGGACAGCCAGAAAGGATGAAATGCTATGCATCACCCTGGATTAGTGAAGGGATCATATTCCAGTCTTTTGCTACACAGTGTGATCACAGATTTTGACTGCAGTTTTTCTAAGGCCTACAGATGTCAAGCAGATTTTTGTCAGAAGTCAAAGGTGACGACTTAGGAGGAAGTGGTGAAGAATTGTACTTATGGCTGGGCACGAAATAGGACTAAATATAATTTTGTGCAAGTTGGGTACAATTTAGTTTGTGGGATAATTCAAGTCAATTAAGAGTTTTTAGTATAGAACAGTGATGGACGGCCATGGTGGTGCAGTGGTTAGCATTGCCGCCTCACAGCAAGAGGTTCTCCGGTTCGATCCTCAGCTGGGCTGCCTTCTGTGCAGAGTCTGCATGTTCTCCCTGTGGTCGCGTGGGTTTCCTCCAGGTGCTCCGGTTTCCTCCCACATCCCAAAGACATGCAGCAGGTGGATTGGACACTCTAAATTGGCCCTAGGTGTGAGTGCGTGTGTGTGTGTGTGTGCCTTCTGTGGAAGGTTGGGCGCCGGGCTGGCAACTCGACACTGTAAAACTCCGCTGCCAATCATGAGCGGACAGCTGATCCACTGTGGCGACCCCTAACCGGGAAAAGCCGAAAGAAGAAGAAGTATACAACAGTGATGTGTTCTGTGACATGTATGAGCTGCAAATCTAGATACCTTGTTAAATCATTGTTCTAGTTTAGATTTTAGGAGGCGTGGAGGTTAGTCAAAATGGGAGAACCGTGTAATAGAGAGGTGGGTAGGTATGTAGTGGCAAGAATGACTCAGATAGATGCAGAACAAAATGTCTCTATACAGCATTCCAAATTTTTTGTGAGTTTTTTTAATATTGCCCTGTATGTGGAGGTCATATTTGAGGTGGTCATCTAGTGCAACTCCCAGCTGTATTTTTCTCATGGTCAAGAAATCATGTTAGTTTATAACCAAAACCACGCAGTAATAGGTACTGTAGGAGACAACACCTCATCATGATCTGGTCTAAAATCCAGAAGTTTAAATAACAAAAAACACACACACACACACACACACACACACACACACACACACACACACACACACACACACACACACACACACACACACGCAAACAATACAACAAAGGTCACAAAGATAACTCCACCAAACCCAAAAAGGCATTTTTGGATTTTAAACCAGATCGTGGTGAGGTGTTGCCTGTAGTCTCCTACAGCACCTATTACTGCATGGTTTTGGTTACTCTATTTTGACTTTTGGGTACTGTCTCTCCCCCATTTTTTATTGTGGTTTTACATTACTATATGACCTTAACACTGACCTGATAAAAATCACTGATAACCACTCATACTCGTACAACTCTTCTGCCTTATACAGCTGATTACTTCAGCCAAATGAACTAACTTCATAGGTAGAGAAATCGCCCCAGACTAAGTATTAAAATTACAACCTGAAAACTTTACTACAGATAGCATACCATTTGAGTCACTCATTGACCACGAAGATACAGTTTCACTTAAAAACAAAACTCACACACTAGCCACTCATAGGTATACACTTTTACACAACACAAAACATTTAAACACAGACACATTTACACATTCATGGGCTACAGGCATTTCTTCAGCCTAAAAGTAATCAGAACAGGATTCACAAATAACAGTCATATTCCAATTTCGTCACAGGAGATTGTGCTTTAAGCATGGTTGTGGATCTGCAGGAGTAAAGTCTCCTTTTAACTCCAAAGTTGTGTGATCATGGAGTTAGTATATTTAGACACAAAAAGGTGTGATAGCTTCTATAATGGAAAAACAAGATTTTTTTTTTGTTTTATTGCAAAAGTTAAAACTGTTTTTGCCACCTGGTTCTGTGGCACAGAGAGATAAAGCTCTAAGACTTAGAGTAACAATTAGCAGTTCAGGCACTGGAAAAGTTATTAGCATGGGAGTGTGCGGCTTACACTGGCTTGCCCATCTTATGGGGACACAGATGATGGACCCAGTTGGCCAATTTCTCTGATGCAAGTGGAGGACTTGCACAATCACAAAGACCACTGGACCACAGGATCTGGGCTTAGTGGTCCCAAGCTCAAAACAGTAGCTCTCATGGGATGCATGCAGGGGAGCATGCACACACT
The DNA here is from genome assembly GCF_019279795.1 of Protopterus annectens. NCBI lineage: Eukaryota > Metazoa > Chordata > Ceratodontiformes > Protopteridae > Protopterus > Protopterus annectens. The sequence goes on from NC_056744.1 coordinate 1,427,470,594, forward strand.
GGGGACAGCACATAATATCCCCACCGTGAAGAGGGTTGTTCATGTTAACTACCAGATGGCGGAATTAGGGCTATGCATGAATACTCCCTTCATGTTTTCCTGTGTGATGGATGTGCCACAGATTATTCACATCTGCATACGGGAATGAATGAGAAGTGGTGGAAGCTCGATGGTTGACACACATGATACCACAGAAATCATGTAGGAAAGTAAATTATCTATTGGCAACTTTGTTCACATAGTACTTGTGATGCAACTCAACTTGAGGAATTAAATGCATGCAAAGATCTACTGCTATTGTGAGGGTAGTCCCACAAATGAGCTATGCTCAGCATATGGATCACTACTGAATTATCATTTAGTATCCAAGAAAAGAATTCTAAAGCAGTTTTCTATCTCAAGGGATTGTGTCATAACCTGCTGGGTAAAGGAGCAGCATTGATACCTGTCCTCTTCCTAGACTGAATGTCTAACTTGTAAGAAGTAAGTATGTTAGTCCAACGACACTCAAGTTGAGATATTTTTAAAGGATGCTGTTACTGCTGTCTCCCCTTATGGAATGTGCTTGTTTCTCCAGAATTCTACCATGACACTCATGATAAAACAATTAGCTAAATCTTTTGAAATAACTTGGCTTAACAAAGGCCTGTCCTGTTTGCCCGATACTAATAATCCATATTTGTTCTTTCTAAATAATAGATAAGCTGCCTATGTACATCCATCAATTAAAAAATCCTCTTCTCCTGGTTTTGAGGTTTGGGTATAATACTGGCATCTGTGTGGTTTAATTCAAAGTAAGTTCTGGTACCATCTTAGGCACAAAGGAGAGTAGTTTTAACGCTTACTATGACCTCATGAAATACCATGTAGGGTTGAAAGAGTGTTCTGGCAAATTGGATCTATATCATGTCAGCTAAACGGCATTACAGCGAATACTGTTTCACCGACACATACTGACCGAAATTGGAAAAGAAAGAAAGCTCAGGTCAGTGATTTCTTTCCCAGGGAAAGAAATTGCTTGGCCTAAGCTGTGCCATTGCCCTTTACCCGACTGTAGTGCGATCTCGGAGTTGGTATATTTAGTTAGAGGGGTGTGGGGGGTGAAGCCCCCCCATTTTTGTAATGTTTTAAGTGGTATGTTTTGTTTCGTTAGTTCACCAATTTTTGTCCATGGGGGGAAAAAAAAAAAATTCGGTGAACTGGGGTTTCGTTCTTTTAAGATTTCAGTCTATGTGTGTTGGCGAAACGGTATTCGGTGTAATGCCATTTCACTGACATAATATAGACCCACCAGATTTACTAGTCATAAAGACCTTCCAGTGATAAAAACTTTAGGGGCACCCAGGCACTGCATTCAAAGGGAAATAAGGTTAACTCCTCCGCCACACAATTTAGGTATCAAGGGGAGGGGAGGAGATATGATTCCTGGTAGTCCCTCGCAGGGTAACTGATGTGCGGGACCCGATTTAAAAAACTAGAGTGGGTGGACAAGGGATGAGGAATGCACAGAAATTTAGGCTGTAACTCTGACAGGTGCACTTTTACTGATACATAAGATAACTCATTGAGCAATAGTCCCACTAGATACTGTAGGATTACAAAGGTCTATATGTTTTGAAGTCTCAATATGTGAGATACCTTAAACAGCAAACGCAGACCCATTTCATTTTGAACAGGTATGACTTCAAGGTGCTTGGCTTCCTAGCCTCATACATAATGCATAGCACATTTCTGAAAAAGGATTTTTGGAAGGCATTGCACTAACAGCAGCCACACTGCTTATTTAATATTCTTTAGATTTGGGTGGACTAGTGACCCATTTTGAGTAAGGAGGGTGTGAAATGTTAGTAAAAGTAAGGGAACCTAGTTGCTCATCTGGATTATCTGAGGTAACTATGGTTTCCATGGCCACAAAGGACCTATTAGAATGAGCCTTGCTCTTTTTTTCTTACCTTCTGGAGCAACCTGAGAAGGCTCAAGATGGGTGGAAATATATGAAGGTGTGGTCATGCTCACTGCTCAGGCTGCTCTGGATGTGAATATGGTAATTCAGTGGAGGTGTAAACAGATCTATCATTGGGGTTCCCCATCTCTATACTAGATTTTGGAAAACCTGACTATCTAATCTCCATTTGTGGAGGCTGAAGGAGTTGACAATAACTGTCATTTTAGGGTGCATGCTGTCAGGGGATAGAGGCTTTGTTTGGAGGTCAGATAGCAGGTCATCATTTCTAGTCTGTACAGTAGGTAAGAATGGACGGGTCTATATTATAACATCAAAGTTTTTAAACATCAAATGTTATAATATCGAACCCGTAATGTCGAACTCTGAAAACAGCGAAGGTGCAGGACACCGAATTCTTTCCAAGGGAAAGAATTCGGTGGGCCGTTGCTGTGGCTTCGCTGTTTTCAGCGTTCGATATGTTGGAACGTTACGGGTCGGGTTCAGGTAAGTGTGCTATTGTCTGTAGGTTAGGGTTAGTGGGTGAGTTAGGGTTAGGGAGCGGGTCAGGTAAGTGTGCGGCTGTGTGGACGTTAGGGTTAGGGGGCGGGTTACGTGAGTTAGGGTTAGGGTGCGGGTCAGGTACGTGTGCGATTGTGTGTAGGTTGGGGAGTGGGTTAGGGTGCGGGTCAGGTAAATGTGCGGTTGTGTGTAGGTTAGGGGGCGGGTTAGGTGAGTTAGGGTTAGGGCGCTAGTGAGGTGAGTGTGCGATAGTGACAGACCTTAGGGTTGGGTTAAGGTAACTGGATAGCTAGTAGTGTATGCAAAGTTTAGTTTAGGTTTAGGTGTAGGAATTTAAGTGTATGTGTGTGGATTGCTGTTTTTTGTGTGTGTTTGTGTTGTGTGTATGTTTCTCGGAATAGCGATTTTTTTCCCTGGGAAAAAATTTGGTATTCTGACTGTTCAATGTTTTCAGATTTCGGTGTTTGGGGTTCGATATTATAACATTCGATGTTTAAAAACTTCGATGTTATAATATAGACCCGAATGGACATGCCTCAGTAATGTATCATATAACTACGGTATTGTCTGCCACTGTCTTCGGTGTGCCTGGGTGCCACACAGTACTGAATGTCAACAGGACCAAAATAAATGTCACTGAGGTATCTGTTATCATGGTCTACATAGTCTTTACATCCCATGACTGATCAACAAATGCTAACACCACCAGATGAATTTCTTCTTTAAAGAAGATTTTACTGACAATGTTTTCCAAGGGGTACTTTTACTGATCCCACAAATTCTCAAGATAATACAGTGTTTTCCTTATGTGGAATCTGGCCACAGATGCCATCAGGATAGCAGCCAACATGTACAGTACACCAATTTTTCAGAAACGTTTTGGCTGGCATGTATGTCATTTTCTCTTTTGTGTCAGCTATGACATCCAAGAAGATCTTTAAGGTCCCTGCTTGTCAGTCTTGATTTTATTTTTCAAAGAGAACCCAACATAGTCCAGCTTCAATTCCTTCCCATGTTTGTGCTTGGATCAGTCATCCAGAGAGGTATAAATATGAATCCTTCTGGTCGTTTGGGAGCAAATTCAGTTGTCAAGTAAAACATTTGGTGAATGCTCTGGGTACAGCAGGCATATCAAATGGCAAGGGGGTGAACTGAAAGTGCTTTTGTCTTACCTTGAATAAGAGCTGCCTTTGACCCTTATGGACAGAAATATATAAGTAAGGGAAGGTATGTGTGAAGAGTTAATTTTTATTTATTTATTTGACATTTTTTAACCGGGAAAGCCCGACTTGGAACAAAGCCAATTTTCAGCAGAGACCCCGGAGAGAAACACTCTAGACGTATGTCTTTGTAACATGGAAGGAAACCGTACCCGGAGGAAGCCCACACGAATGCAGAGAGGACATGCAGACTCCACACAGAAGGCACCCCCAGCCAAGAATCGAACCGGAGAACCTCTTGCTGTGAGATAGCAATGCTACCGCTGAACCACTGCGCCACCCAAATAAATCCATTAATTTGGTAATCTTCAAATATTCAGTGTGGATATGTTTGGGATGGACCTCCAGAGGACATCTTTCTTTTTAGCACTAGGAACTGCTTGGAACAGAACAATCTTTATCTAAGGATTCCCTTTCTGTGATTTTGCAAAATAGAGGTGTGCTAATTCCATTTGATCTGATGTGATGAGAGGGATTCCAAAAAAAAGAGGAAGGGTTCAGAATTCTCTTTTTAAAAGTACTGATACAAATTCTTTTACGCATTTGTCCAAAGTCAGTTAGAAATAACTTTTCAGAAGTAGCAAAATCTCCTTCTCAAGATGTGGGGAGGGGGACAGTACAGGAAAGAAGAGGCTGGGGAAGGGGTTGTACAGGTAGTAGTAACAGCTGCCATCCTTCGTAAAAGACCTGCCTCTCCTCCTCCTAACTTGCTGCCTACTTGACATTTCCTCTCTGTGCTTCTTTATTTTCAACAGCCTTCTTTAAACCAATTCACCATTACATATGGGAAAGGAAATGTGTGAAAGCTGCTTTAGAGACTCCATATTTCCCCCTCTCTTCAGAATTTTCAAATATTACCTGGGAATGTGAAATCAAACAGCAAATCTTTATCAAATGGGGTAATTAATAACTGCCCCTTAACTTTCACTGGAAGGAGGCGAATCCTAGATAAGTATACATACAGATGACAGACAATGTGTCTGCTGCCTTGCTACTAACATTAGTCATATCATGCATGTATTTAATACAATCCTTACCCACCATGCCTGTCATTTGCATCAGTATACAGATCATGTCCTGTAAAGTCTCATTAGAGATTTAATCTGTCATGTTCTCTACCTCCTTGAAGATAACAGTCTAGCACTCTGCTGTCCATATCACTGTGAAGTATACTTAGTCTTGGAGCTGACCTAAACCATCTAGCAGCATTAAGACATACTACTACTAGGACACTAACTGGGAGCTGGCTTTACTGGACAGGAATGTTGTGAACTTAGCTTGATGGATACATTTTGAAAGGTGTTTACTAAAGGGGGCATACACTGCTGGCTGTGTTTTTTTCCTTATCTAAGAGGCATAAGTACCTTTTATGACATTGACCCCTCTATGGACATCAAAGTTTCTTTGAAAGAGAAGGGTGCCTGATAAGAGTTTCATCATCATTCATGTCATATCCTAGAGGTCAATGATATGTTTTGAACAGGCAAGGTCATCTTCATCTAAATCTGAATCTAAGATATCAGGAGAGGTGAAGCCTCTTTTCTTTCCTTTCTTTTCTACATGGAAGAGACACACTGTCAATGGTAGGGGCTAAGTCAAGAGGAAGTTCATTTTCAGCTATGTGACCACATAATCTCTGGAAAATCTCTTGTAGTCAAAAGAGATACAGGCTGGGGTGGGAGTGGGCACCTGCAAGGTAAACCTCCAGTCCTCAGATGTCTACCCTTGAGGCAATAAGATGGAAGTATCTTCTAAGGGGGCATAGATCTGCCCAAAAACAGGTATTAAGGCCTGGTCTTCTACAGCTTCTCATAATTTTTTTGTATCCCTACAAACTGACTATCAGCTACTTCCTGGTGCCTTTCCACAACTGCCTGGCCTAACTAGCATCCCCAAGGCTTGATCTGCTAGCTTGGGGCCGGTAAGCAGATCAAGGTATCCTAGTGCAGTATTATAAATTTGTCTAGGGAGTGCTTTCGTTAGGCATCCCCAACCCCATATGCACACCAATAACAGGCTGAACTGGGACCTGCAGTGGGCATTATGTCTGCTCAGACCCTCACTTGTGCAGGATACCCACCTATCTTTATGGCAGCACTTAGTGCTGTGGTCTCCCTGGTCTCTAGCAGTGAGAACAACACACTAGTGTGTCCTGATGTGTGCCCCTGTCACATCCCCCAGGTTGGGCATTGCCAAATCCCTCAGCCCATGGGGTCAAGTGCCCAATCTGAAATTCTAAAATGGGTAGCCTGGCCATAGAAAGGGCCTTAACCCTCTATGCCACTAGCATGATACTTCTCAAACAAAAAATAGCATATCCTGCTATTCCTATGTTGTAGCAAAAAAATTAACATTATATATGTCCAGTTCAGGTGTTTGGGAACCAGCACCAAGACCAGATGGCTCAGTTGTTTCTAAAGAGGCTTGGCTGAAAGCAAGAGATGCTATATCACTGCCTTCCTTTGGAGGGGCTAAGACAGGAGGAAATGCAGTAAGTGAAATCTGTAGAACCGGCGACAGAAAAGGAGGTGCCTCACATGGACTATGTCTTTCAGCATCTGCAGGACTAATAGGGTTGCTAAGGCCTCTCTCCTTCTGTTCAGTAGTTCTTTTCAGCAGCAATTTCTTTGGCTTATCCATTTTCTTTTGCCTGTGTTCCTTTGTCAGAGGCTTCACTGACTTTAGGCCACAGTTCTCCTGCTGGAAAAATGAATGGATTCTGTTGTGCCAGAGACAGCACCTTCCTACATTCAAGGAAGGCTAGGAGATTACTGGCCCAAGGAAAAAGCTCTTTGCATAAATGCTGCAAGGTGGTTAAAGAAGTCATCTTTGTGGTTCTTCCTCGGACAAAACTAGCCCTGACAGGGCTACTAATCTTTGGGTGGAATTTGTTTCTCAAAGGCACTCTTGTTGGAGGTAACTTTACTGGACATGTCATTCTCTAGAAGTTACCTGGAAGGAACTGACAGACAGACAAGCATACTGATAACTGATCAATTCATGCTGCAAAAAAGAGTACTGAAGGTAGCACTGGATGATCTGGACTTCAGACGGATTTCCTGGACATGGAGAAAAGTTCATTTTTATTTTTGGGACATTCAAAAGTTTTGGAAGTCAAACTGGAAGGGTAGACATCCACCTCTGGCTAAATCTCATACATAATAAAAGATAATGAAGTAGTAATAACTATACTAAATTATTATAATCATATTATTGTGAACAGAAAGAAAAATATATATCTTTATCTTGAGCTATACCAGGTGTAAGTATGGCAAACTGCACTAAATCAGATATGGACATACCTGTCTTGTTGCCATCGTTTCCATTTTTAGGCGTTTTTCATTTAAATGTACCTGCTGTTCTAGCTGTTCCTTTATTTTGTGTAGCTCTTCTATTTTGGAAGCAGCTTCTTGGTTACAGAATTCTAGAGCTCCTTTCTTTTGAGATTCCGTCTCCTAAAGTAGAAAACAAAATAAGGATTTGTCACAAATTAAAAAGCGAAACATTATTTATAAACAATGTGCAATGCCACCGCAAGAGAGACACTTTTTAGTTTTCAGTCTGGGTGAAAAATCTGATACGAAGTCAGTAACAACATTTATATAAAGGCAGAATATTAAGGTTAGGTGTAGAATTTCAATGAAATAACAGACATATACTGACATTATCAGCTGAGTTGTGCTGCCCACTTCAAATTACCACCATCAAATTTCCCATGCCTTACTTAGAGACTGCAATTATCCGAGTGGATATCACTTTAAGTATAACGAATTTGTACTATCCAAGCAATCAACATTTTGCAATGGAGTTTATGCCTTCTGCAATCCCCATTATGGGAAATTTGCTTGCTCCACAACCCCAGTCTCTAAATACGCTACCACCAAGGCCACAACAGCTCAGAGAAAAAAAGGACATTTAGTTAATACCCTTTTTCTATGACGGTTTGATCTCAATGGTAGTATATTTAAAGATTAGGGCTGTAACAGGAAAGCCCCTGGGGTGAAACACTTGAAAAGCAAACATTTTTAACTACTTCCTGTGGTGATCAAATGCAGGAGGACAATATGTCTGGCCACCTGGGATGTGGAAAGTTAAAAATACACGTGATCTTTGTGTTTGTGTGTAGGGGGTCCTCTTTGGTAGGCCTAAGACTGGAAGATGATTTTGTTACCATCACTCTCGATATTTTTCTGTGAATCTCATGTTCTCAGCGGCACAAGATGCCTCTGTTGGCACAAGCTGTGATGTCAAATGCCACGTAAGGGCAGCATGCACAACCCTTACAACTACTTTCACCTCAACTACTGAGTGAGTACATTCTAAGAATCAAGAAAACAACAAAGTGCATTGCTTTACACAAGGATAATAAAACATATATTGGCCCAATATACAGTGAACACCAGTAGCAGCCACTGGATGAAGAAGCAGTTGGACACAGAAAGACAACATTGCAATAACTATTATAAACCCCAAGCACTGTTAACACATTTGAAGACATAGGGTTCCCATTAAATGATCGAAGATGCATTCTTTCAAATGCGTCTTGATCGAACTTGAAAGCACAAAAAGGCAAAATAGTGAAACGGCATATAAGTGAATTATTTTCCTGGGAAAGATATCGCTTGGCCACTTCCATTACTTTGCCATTTTCGTGACTGTAGTGCGATCTCGGAGTTGGTATATTTAAGTAGAGAGGGTGAAGCCCCCCCACTTTATGTAATGTTTTACAATTGTCTTTTCTTGTTTTGTGGAACAGCGATTTGGAAAAAAATCTCTGTTCTAAGCGTTTGAGATCGTAAGCTTTCGCTTACATGGGTTCGATAAATCATCGTTCACTTTTTTAAGCGTTCGATGATTTAACATAGACCTGAAGACATAGATGCAAGAGGACAGCCAAAAGGCTAAGGTTCAGGAGACTGACTCCTAAAGCATCATAGAAGGTCAGACTATTGCAGTTATAGTCCAAGTGATAATTCTTGATGAAGTTGGAAACTGTTACTAACTAGACACAGCCCAAATGCCTGAAACTGAGACATTTTAAAGAAATCACTGGAAGCAGCCACACCTCTGATGAAATTTTTTTAACAAGGGCATTTTCCAATAAGCAGCAAACCACTGGATAACAAAACAGTTTTATTTTATATATTTTTATTCATAAAGTGACACATTTCAGAGTTGCTGCAATACAGAAAAATGATAAAAACTACAAGTACAGCTAAAGGATATTTGTGTGCATCTGCAAGCTTACATGTATGGATCTATTCTCAAATACTGACAAAACAAAACATTAAAACCCAATAAATGAAACAAAGCAAATAAAAAAAGAAACGCACAGAAATCGCCAAAGGAAAATATATTGCATAATGATTCAATGCAGTAATACAAAGAATGTCCAAAACTCCAAAGCGGCTATGCTTGGACAAAATATGTGGAAGATTCCTTATTCTACTGCGTTTTCTTCATTAGCACTCTTCAAGAAAAATCTTGATGAGTGGATGGGAAATAGGAAATACACCCCGGGGATCACTTCTGTGTCTCTGCTGGACAGTGGCACAGGAAAATAACTTTCTTGGGTGGCATAAGCTATGGTATCTTGCTGGCTAGGCTTACATAGGCCCTTGGGCTGATAGCCTAGTACCTACCTATGAACCTATGAGTTTGCCTCTGTACAGGGGTCATAAGTAAATATGTAGAAATTCTGATTCTCATATCCTCCGCCTGTCATTTTTCACACATCAAAGCACAAGATAAAGCATTCAAATCAATAATGCTAAATCTAAGTAAACAACATCTTCTATGCCATGCTTCAATTGGATTATGTGTCTGTGTGAGAATATCTCATAATCTGCAAGTCAAAAATAGACCAAAATGATAGAAGAAGCAAACAAGAAACAGGACTGTACTTTAGTGAGTGTCAAATAAATTGTTAAAATCAGACTGTAAAAATCATTAGGCTTTTCAAAATGACAGTCAATAACACAGGATGCTCAGGTTCACACAATATTGCTTTACTAATGTACATTAGGAGGCAAAAAACTATACAGAAACAAGTATAGAGTTTTGACTAATTACATTCAGGAAATACCCTCAATTATATACCATTTGCAATCAGCTTTTGCCCACCTTACTGACGTGGTCAGTCACAGGGCATTTACATCACTATAGTCCATAATACTTCATTCATAAGAAGATGCTTAGGTAATGTTTTTGGAAACTTTCCCATGAGAATAACACAGCCTTGCGAGGCACCTGGTCCATCATAACGTCTTCCTGTAGATGTTACTTTTTTCAAGGATCTTAGATTAGTTCGAATACAATGGTCAAGTCTTTTCTTAATACGTTCCTTTGTCTCTCTGGCTACCAGCTGTACACTATCTCTGATAGTGTTCACAAGGCCATCCTTCTCGGTGGAAGGAAGAAAGATATACATGCATACATATTTATTTCTCTCTAACCCAGCAGATTATAGATGCTGAAAGACATAAGCTTGCTGAACTGGCTACTGCCAGGGTCAGAGGTTAACCATACTGCAGCTGGTTTCAAGCAATTATATGTAAGATCATTTCTACTGCCATATTGTTAAATAGAATCAAATGCATTACATATTATACTGTTTAAATAGAATCAAATGCATTACATATTATACTGTTTCTAAACTTCACACTACATATATGTTTAAGTACATATTTTTCTAATAATTTATATATGTCTAAGTACATATTCTCCTAACATTCTGTATATGTTTAAGAACATATTTTTCTAACAGTCTGTATATGTTTAAGTACATATTTTTCTAACATTCTCCCTCCTTTTAATGCTTTTCATTCTATTCAGAAACATAAACAACATTATTTCATTTCCTAGTCTCTTCCCCTCTGGAACTTTCAACTAGGCAAGCCATTTGTTTTATATTTCAGAAAGAATTTTATTTGGTATCAATCTTTCAATTTCAAAATCTTGGTAAAAAGTTTCAGTAACAGATATATCAACAAAATCTTTGATTAATCTTTTCATGCAGGGAATTCCACAGTAAACACATGCTCCTATTAGGAGTATACCCACACAAATAGCAATTAAAATGTTTAATAGGATGGAACCCCACCCCCCAAACAGATGCTGGAAAAAGTCCGTCAGTGGGTTTGGGCCCGGTTTAGTCATTGCTGATACTTGCTGAATTACCTCTAGGTGATTATTTGTCTCGTGACGATTCTCAGGGATAAAAGCACAGCATTCTTCTTCGTGTACCACCTCTTGCCGCTAGGGTGAAGTAAAGAGCCATTCGATTTTGTAGCACAACAGTTCTCATTGCATTCAGTTCATCAGTCACCAATTCTAGGGCGGAAAAAGTTGCATTAGTCATTACTTCAAGAAATCTTGACAGCTTCCTCAGCTCCCAGATCGATTTGACTGCTCCATAGGCTGGTAGTATTCCTGCCCAGGATATAACACTGTTGCCCAAGTCCATAAGAGTCAATTTATTTCTGTCTCTTACTGAATTATGGTCTTTTCAACCAGCTTCGATTCTTCCCAACTGGATTTACAGGTTTCTTAACTGGACCTTCAGATTTTCGAGCTGTTTCCCTTACATTTCGTATTTTACCCAAAGGTAATTCTGCAGTATGTCTTATTGCTGGAACCAGATAACCCAAAAAACAACTGCCGGACCAATTCTCAGGTAACCATTCATATGCCTTTTTCCCACAAATAAAATCATTACTTTGGTACTAATACGTGTTATCCCTGCATGAAACATTTTCCTATCTTTAATAGACAATTGTTTAGTTAAGACTGGATTGTCACGTACTGCATTTAATGTAGTTTTCATTGAACTCAGATATGAATCATAGTTAGTATTACAAACAGTACCCCCACTTCTGACTTTAATGTAACATTTATAAGACATTGTTATATTACAATTACTCCAGCCCACCTGGAGGGTATCACTTTTGTAGAAACATACAACTCCTTTTTGTGTGACAGGTAAAAATAAAGCTATTTTGTCCTGTGATCTCACAGTTCCTGTATCAAAAACAAATTTTCCCAAGTCTCATTTATCCCCAGAGGGACAGTGGATATTAACAGTCTTTTATATGCTGTTGGTATAGCTGTACAAACCCAGCAATTTGAAAAGTTCATAGTCTCTGCATACACACGTTTCATGGCCAGGTATGTGTTAAAGTTTGGATGCCAGTCTATAAACAGTTCATCACGTATTCTCACTTTCACTCGTGTGGTTGAGTGCAGGAAAAAACCACAATAAGAGAAAAATTGTCACACTTATAGTCAACAAATGCACAGCCAACAAAATAATTATGCAATAGTTCTGGGGTTGCTCTGCTTTTCTATTTGCTTTACTCTTGGCCATTTTGCCCTTGTATCAAATTGAAAGTTCTTTGTTCTTGTTCTGTCTTTTATCTGAAAAAGAGTTAAACTGCAAAACAGATTTATTCATTAACAGTTTCTTTATATAATTAGCTAATGAACTGTCAGCCTCCTGCTCTGCAGGCATGAGAGCTTTCCACTGAGGCACATAATATGCCCTTCCAAATACTACTTCAAAGGGGGTCAAACCCTTTACATTTGGAACTGTTTTCATGCTCAGCAATGCTAGAGGTAAACAGCAAATCCAATTCTTCTGAGTCTCACTCATCAACTTCCTTAACTTGTTTTTCAAAATCCCATTGTACCTCTCCACCAGTCCTGCTGACTGTGGGTGGTAAGCACAGTGATTTCTTAAGGAAATCCCAAAAAATCTCCCAAGTTGCTGAATTGTCTGATTGACAAAATGTGTCCCATTGTCACTATAGATTCTTTCCGGTATGCCAAATCTAGGAATTATTTCCTTTACTAGGGCCTTTGCCACTGTTGCGGCATCCGGATTCCTGGTTGGAAAAGCTTCTACCCATTTTGAAAACATATCTATGATCACTAAACAGTATTTCTTTCCTTCACATTTATTCAACTCTATGAAGTCCATACAAATAGTATGGAACGGATATGGTGGTGTAGGGAAACTCCCTTGCTTGTTTTTAAATGCTCCTTGTGCATGGTGCTTGTTACAAGTATGACAAGCTGCACAAAATTTTATTGTATAATTTATGTATCCATATGTTTGGAATATTCTATTTACTAACTGTACCATCCCCCCTGTTGAGACATGGCTCTGCCCATGGCTCAACAAAGCTGCATATCTAAATAAATTAGACGGCAATATTGTTTTTTTTTCCCTTTGGAAATGTACAGTCCATTCTCAAAAATTGCACCTTGTTTTACTCATTTTTGTTTTTCTGCTTTTGTAGTAAGCATTTGCATTGTTTTTAACATGTCTAAATCTAAAATCTCAAAGGGTTGTAATTCCTCATTTAAAAATAAAGTTTCTGAGTCTGAGGCTGCTTGCTTTGCAGCTGCATCAGCTCGTGCATTACCTTTTGAAATCTTATCCTGTTGTTTTGTATGAGCTACACATTTACAAATAGCTACTCTGGTAGGCAACTGAATAGATTCTAATAGCTCCAAAATAAATTGCGCATGATTAATAGGTTTTCCACTGGATGTAATCATTCCTCTATTTTCTTCTTTGTTGTGCAAACACATGCACTGTAGAAAAAGCATACTGACTATCAGTATATATGTTCACTTTTTTGCCTTTTACTAAAGTACATGCTCCTGTCAAAGCTACCAGTTTTGCTGCTTGAGCATACAAGTTGTGTGGCAAAGTTTGTGCTTTTAAAATTTTAGTGTCTGTAACTACTGCATACCTCACCAGATTCTTCCCTGTAGGACCCCTTCTGCATGAGCCATTCACGTAATATGTCACCTCAGCATCATCCAAGGGCATATCTGTAAAATCTTGTAACTGTTCATATGAGGTTGGCTCAGCAGTATGATCATACATGAAAGATGTCTAGCAGGAGAAAGGTATGCAACTTTTTCTTGTAGCAGAATTATTGCAACTGCATGAGGCATTCTCAATGTGAGAGGGTGGAATAACACCACTGAGGCTGAAGCCTGCACTGCCATCGCTGCTGCAACTACTGCTTGTACACAGTGAAGCAAAGATTGCACCACTGGGTCTAACTGTGATGAATAGTAAGCTATGGGGCATTGCTTATCCCCATGCTGTTGCTTTAATACTGATGTCATGTACCCTTGCTTACAATCTACGGTCTGAAAGAACCGTTTGTGATAATTTGGAAGTCCTAAAACTAATGAAGAAGCTATTAACTGCTTCAACCTGCAGAAAGTCATTTCTGCTTTTGTTCTCCATTGTAAAATAATTTGGTACCCAGCTCCAACAAAAATTAGTTGTACCTAAGAAAGACATTATTTCTTTCTTAGTTGTTGGTTTGGGTGCTTGCAAAATTGTTGTTTTTTTTTCCTCTTCTCTTTTTTCCTTTATCTAGTATTCTACCTCTATTGGATATCACATATCCCACGTATCTAACCTGTTTTTTCCAAAGTTGTAACTTACTTTTGTTTACTTTGTGTCCTTGTATTACTAAAAATTTTAATAATGCTACTGTATCCACCCTGCACTGCTGCTGGGTGCTGCTAGCAAGATGTCATTTACATAAAGTAAAATTTGACTACCTTCCGGTGGGGTAAACCCTGCCAGGTTGCTAGCCATTTTTTGTGCAAATATTATTGGGCTCTCACAATATCCCTGTGGTAGTCGAGTATATGTATACCTTTTACCCTGAAATGTAAATGCGAACCAATATTGACTATCAGGATGTATAGGTATTGAAAAGAAAGCATTGCTTATATCTACCACGGTAAAATACTTCTATTGTGGCTTTAAATCATTCAACAAGGTATGTGGGTCTGGCACCGTAGGTGCTCTAGGTATTACTGCATTATTTACAGCTTATAAATCTAGTACCATTTGCCATTCCCCGTTTGCTTTTTTAACAGAAAATAGGGGTGTATCACATGGTGAATCAGGAGATTCTACCAGTACTCCTTTTTTGAGTAATGCTGCTATTATAGGCTTAATTCCTACTTCTGCATCCCTTCTCAAAAGGTATTGTCTTTTCTGTGGTCTAAAAGCTGACTTTGGGGTAATTGTAACTGGTCCTGCTGCTTGAATAAGCCCTACATCTAACTTGCCTGTTGACCACAGAGTTGTTGGAATTTTACACAAGGCCTCTTCTTTTTCTTTTAATAAAAAATGCTAATCAGCTGTCCTCACTAGATTGCAAGTGTGCAGCTGTATGTGTCTGTGTCAACCAATTCAGTTTTTGTTTTTGTATCCCTTGTCCTGACATTTCTAAATCAGTCTGTTTTCCCATTTTGTTACCTTTTTTTCTAAGTCTGCCTATTTAACACTTTTGTTTTTTGTCAAGCTGACATGTGGCAGTCTATTGGACTTATACAATCTCATGAATTCCTGAGGTAATGAACAGCTTACTACACTGTTTCCCTCAGTATCCCAACATAAAGTTCGTAATATTAATCTGTCAGCAGGATTTTTTTTCTGAACAATTCTTGCTTATATTTCTTATCAGGTCCTGGTGTGCTACAGTAGTATAGAGTACAATGTAACAAGTGCTGCTGATCAGTGTCAAGGGAGGGTACCTTACTGATGGCTACGTTCATCAGTTCTTTGGTTACTGCCCCTGGACCAGTCATAACTAGGTCCTGGCTGTACCAATAATAGACTTCACCCTCTGATCACGCCACAAAAGCATCCATTTGTCTTTGTGCTTCCATACCCTGCATGGTGGGAACTACTGCCATGCCAAATATCTGCACAAGGTCTCTTCCCAGTAAGTTTACTGGACATTTTGCAGAAACTACAATTTTACTTTTCTGAGTCATACCTGAAACAGGGTCAGTTATTGCTATATCATGGGAGAGTGGTTCCCTGTATAGCTGTCCATTTGCTGCTTTTACTAATATATAATCAGGTGATTCAGAATGTTTTGGTAACTTGGAGGGGTGTATCAAAGTCCGTGACGCTCCTGAGTCACACAGGAATTTGACTTCCCTTCCCTCCACCAGAAGTGTTACTTCTGGTTTTGTATCTGCTAGGTAGAGCGCCAGGCTCAACAATGCTAAATCTAAAATTTCATTTTTATTTTTATCCTCTACATCTGTTTGTACTTCCTCTATTTCCTCTACTACATTCACATTTTCTTTTTGTTTATTAACCTTTCCTGATGATTTTTGATTGTTATTACTATCATATAGTCAGCCCTCATCTCCATTATCTTCTGTCATTGCTTTCTTATTTTCTTTACAGTCCCTAGCTAGATGCCCTTTTTACCTGACTGTAATACAAATACTTCAGCTCCATCTTCAGCAGTGAAGACTTGTGCCCTTTCTTTTCTTTTTACTATTAAAGTGTATTTCAGCACATCTAGCATACTCAAGTAAGACTTGCAGCCTGCTTGTTCAGTGATCTATCATATGCTTTGTAATAAAGCTACTGATAGAGGCAATGCAACCTTTTAAAAATGTATTTTTTTTTTAATTGTTGTTTAAAGCATTCTAATAATCTAGCATAATATCCATCTATTGTCTCATTTTCCTGTTGTATGCATTAATTAATGCAAGTTCAGTCTGCTTTAAGTTTTCATTTCTCAGAGATTCTGTCTGTCAGACCTTTCACTATGTTGTCTAAAAATGTTTTTGAATTTCTAAGCTTCTGTTTTTCTACAATTTGCTTCCTCAATCCACCTGTGTGCTTGAGGTATGCCTAGTTGGTGCTGCTTTTTTGCCTGACCTCCTGCATCAGATTTAAGCTGTTTAAGGAGTTTAACTAGTGAAAGTTTATCTAGTTTACCATCAAATTCATATTTGTTAACACATTTTGCATAATATCTCACATTATCTGCTCACTGCAATTGCATATACTTCACATTATCCGTTAGGGGCGGATCTCGTGATCTCTCAGTGCACTGATTTCCCATGTCTTAAAAAAGACTGTTACGTAACCCTTCTCTTGTACCACGTGGTATCTTTTTCCCTGTATCCACAGTAGTGTCTAGAATGACTGTTTACTTTGCTCTGTTTTTCCCCTGATCTATGACCAAATATACAGTACTTCAATACATTCTCGTCCTGCTATCACAAATCTTAATAACAGTACACTGTAACCTGGTCCCTGATCTAAAACAAAGACAAAGAGGGAAATTCTTCTTACCTGAGCCTCCCGTTTATGACTGCATATTTTTCTTCTTGGGGCCCAGTTTTCCGCTTTTCAGCCACAGATCAGAAAGTGGACAGCCTCTTTACACACAACAATTCAGTCGGAGGTCTTTTCACTTTAAGAAGAACCATTTTGGCATCTTCTCCTGCGCAGATTTATTACCACCCATGCACTCTGACCTGCAGCTTACCAAGGGAATTCCGGCTTCAGAAGGACCAAAATGTCAAATAAATTGTTAAAATCAGACTGTAAAAATCATTAGGCTTTTCAAAATGACAGTCAATAACACAGGATGCTCAGGTTCACACAATATTGCTTTACTAATGTACATTAGGAGGCAAAAAACTATACAGAAACAAGTATAGAGTTTTGACTAATTACATTCAGGAAATACCCTCAATTATATACCATTTGCAATCAGCTTTTGCCCACCTTACTGACGTGGTCAGTCACAGGGCATTTACATCACTATAGTCCATAATACTTCATTCATAAGAAGATGCTTAGGTAATGTTTTTGGAAACTTTCCCATGAGAATAACACAGCCTTGAGGCACCTGGTCCATCATAACGTCATCCCGTAGATGTTGCTTTTTTCAAGGATCTTAGATTAGTTCGAATACAATGGTCAAGTCTTTTCTTAATACGTTCCTTTGTCTCTCTGGCTACCAGCTGTACACTATCTCTGATAGTGTTCACAAGGCCATCCTTCTCGGTGGAAGGAAGAAAGATATACATGCATACATATTTATTTCTCTCTAACCCAGCAGATTATAGATGCTGAAAGACATAAGCTTGCTGAACTGGCTACTGCCAGGGTCAGAGGTTAACCATACTGCAGCTGGTTTCAAGCAATTATATGTAAGATCATTTCTACTGCCATATTGTTAAATAGAATCAAATGCATTACATATTATACTGTTTAAATAGAATCAAATGCATTACATATTATACTGTTTCTAAACTTCACACTACATATATGTTTAAGTACATATTTTTCTAATAATTTATATATGTCTAAGTACATATTCTCCTAACATTCTGTATATGTTTAAGAACATATTTTTCTAACAGTCTGTATATGTTTAAGTACATATTTTTCTAACAGTGAGTAATAACTTTTCTTAGCTTTCCAAACACACAAGACAGATCAAACAAATAACAAAATAATTTGATAGCTGTGGAAATAAATAAAACAATGAGTGAGAAGGTCACACAGAAAAAACAATCTGTACAAACTAAATGAAAATTCCAACCAAGCTGGAACTTCCAATGAGTGACCTCTCAAACCTCTTGAATCAGAGGCCCATGGGATATATGCAAATGATCCTTATGAACACCAGGTGTTTCAGCTAATTGGTGATTCTGAATGCCCATGACTTGTTTCGTCATTTTAATGGACAATTTCAGGCCAATAAAGCCAAACCCCTCTAGCTGTGGATATGCATATTTTGGCCTTGTTATGACTTCATCAGCACAGCACAAGCAGAGTGTTTGAATAAAAAAAGAAACACAGGGCTGTTAAGCCCAGCTGATGCCCATTATCATTAGGGTGACAGTAAAATATCCCAAATAAACTAAAACAATGAGTGAGAATGTCACACAGAAAAAACAATCTATAAAAACTAAATGAAAACTCCAGCCAAGCTGGAACTTCCAATGAGTGACCTCTCAAACCTCTTGAATCAGTGGTCCATGGGATATATGCATATGACCATTATGAACACCAGGTGTTTCAGCTAATTGGCGATTCTGAATGCCCATGACTTGCTTCATCATTTTAATGGACAATTTTAGGCCAATAAAGCCAAACCCCACTAGCTGTGGCTATGCATATTTCGGCCTTGTTATGACCTCATCAGCACAACAGAAACAGAGTGTTTGAACAAGCATAAGAAACACAGGGCTCTTAAACCCAGCTGATGTCCATTATCATTAGGCTGACTGTAAAACATCGCAAGTAAACTAAAACAATGAGTGAGAAGGTTACACAGAAAAAACAATCTGTAAAAACTAAATGAAAACTCCAGCAAAGCTGGAACTTCCAATGAGTGACCTCTCAAACGTCTTGAATCAGAGGCCCATGGGATATATGCAAATGACCCTTATGAACACCAGGTGTTTCAGCTAATTGGCGATTCTGAATACCCATGACTTGTTTTGTCATTTTTAATGGACAATTTCAGGCCAATAAAGCCAAACCCCACTAGCTGTGGATATGCATATTTCCGCCATGTTATGACCTCATCATAGGTTCATAGTAGGAACTAGGCTATTGGCCCTAGGGCCTATATAAGTCTAGCCAAAAAATGTACCCTGGCTTTCGCCACCCAAGAAAATTATTTCCCTGTACCCCTGTCGAGCAGAGCCACAGAAGTGATCCCTGGGGTGAATTTCCCATTTTCCATCCAATCATCAAGATTTTTCTTGAAGAGTGCTAATGAGGAGCTCTGTTTGACATAGATAGGTAGTCTGTTCCAGAGTATGGGAAGTCTCTGGGACAAGAATCTATCCCTCCAGCATGTTCTGTTTATTGTAGTGACAAGGTTTAGGTCCCTAGAGCGTGTAGCTCGGAGGGATTGGGACTTCTTTAAGTGGAGCATGTCCAACAGCTCTGGGTTTGACATAGCTTTGTATGTTAGGCAGAGATCGTCCCTGAGTAGGCGATATGCGATGGAGTAAAGCTGTAGTTTTTTGAGACGGTCTGTGTAGGGTATCTGTTTGAGACCAGTAATCCTCTTTGTGAGGTATTTTTGTGGTCTTTCCAGTTGTTGTAGATGTCTTGTGAGGTACATACCAAAAGGGGCATTGTACTCTATAATGGGTCTAATGAATGATGAGTAGAGGGGAACAATGACCTCTTTTTTTCTGGATGCGAATCCTTTTGTGATGAGATGAGCCACGTAGAAGGATTTCCTGACCACTGTGGCAATGTGATTATCAAAGGAGAGACTACTGTCCACCTGTGTCCCAAGGTCTCATCACATTTTCGGCATTAAGTAGACTACCAGCTATGTGGTAGTTCATGGGTACAGAGTTTTTACCAAAGGGGATGACAATACACTTTCTGGCATTGAGCTTCAGGCCATGGCTCAGCACAGCACAAGCAGAGTGTTTGACTAAGGATATGAAACAAAGAGCTGTTAAACCTACCTGATGTCCATTATCATTAGGGTGACTGCAAAATATCCAAACAGCAAACTAAAACAATGAGTGAGTAGGTCACACAGAAAAACCAGTCTGTAAAAACTAAATGAAAACTCCAGCCAAGCTGGAACTTCCAATGAGTGACCTCTCAAACCTGGAGTTTTCATCATGTACAGTATAAAGCTAGCAAATATATTTACCTTTTTCAATGTATATGCCATTGACAATTCACAAAATGGATGCTGCCAAATCCTTTAGGTTCTCTACTGAGGTGAGTACAAGCACAGACATAACACTTCCTGTATTAAAAGTACAATCGAACTAGAATATTTTTCCTTTAATAAGCCAGTCCTCTGGATGCAAATCTTCTACAAAAATGGGACCTGATGAACTGCGATCAACAACCTTACTTCATACTCTGTTCACTGTCAGACTCCAACACATCCAACTAGGCAATGCAACAGCCAGCTCTACCGAAATAACCGTCAACAAATCTACCACAACTTTACAAGGCACATCCCTCGATAATTCAGCCCTCAATTTAATATAAGTAATAGCTTCTTGCTTCTGTACTACTGCTGGATCATGTAAATGATGGTGTGAGATAGATTTCTGCAGCCCTACCGTTTTGAACATACTATTGTGAATCATGTCATCTGCAATTGTCTGATACCTTTACTCTACAGCCTCAGTAATGCTTCTCATTGGTCTCCTTCCTCAAAACATACACATACATTGGATATAAAAAGTTTACACACCCCTGTTAAAATGCCAGGTTTTTGTGATATAAAAAAAAATGAGACCACAATAAATAATTTCAAAACGTTTCCCACCTTTAATGGGACCTATAACCTATACAATTCAATTGAAAACTAACAAATCTGTTAGGGGAAAAATAAAAAAAAATAAATAAATAAACAAATTGCACAATAAGCTGGTTGCACAAGTGTGCACACCCTTATACTAATACTGTGCTGAAGCACCTTTTGATTTAATTACAGCATTCAGTCTTCTTGGATAGGAGTCTATTAGCATGGCACATCTTGATTTGGCAATATTTGCCCACTCTTCCTTGCGAAAGCACTCGAAATCTGTCAGATTGCGAGGGCATCACTTGTGCACAGCTCTCGTCAGTTCAACCCACAGATTTTCTATTGGATTTAGGTCTGGGTTCTGCCTGGGCCATTCCAAAACTTCAATTTTCTTCTAGGTGAAGCTATTCTTTTGTTGATTTGGTTGTATGCTTGAGGTCACTGTCGTGTTGAAAGGTGAAATTCCTCTTCATCTTCAGCTTTCTAGTAGATGCCTGAAGGTTTGGGCCAAAAGTGACTCGTATTTGGATCTGTTCATAATTCCCTCCACCTTGACTAAAGTCCCAGTTCCAGCTGAAGAAAAGCAACCCCAAAGCATGATACTGCCACCACCATGCTTCACCATGGGGATGGTGATCTCTTGGTGATGTGAAGTGTTGTTTTTGTGCCAAACGTACCTTTTGGAATTGTGGCCAAAAAGTTCAACCTTAGTCTCATCAGACTATAACACATTTTCCCACATGCTTTTGGGAGACTTGATGCATTGTTTTGCAAATTTTAGCTGGGCATGGATGTTTTTCTGTGTAGGAAAAGACTTCCGTCTTGCAACCCTTCCCCATAGCCCAGACATATGGAGAATACGGGAGATTGTTGTCACATGTAGTACACAACCAGTACTTGCCAGAAATTCCTGCAGCTCCTTCAGTGTTGCTGTACATCTCTTGGCAGCCTGCCTGACCAGTTTATGTCATCTTTTCATCAATTTTGGAGGGACGTCCAGTTCTTTGCAACGTTACTGTTCTCATATTTTCTCAACTTTTTGATGACTGTTTTCACTGTGTTCCATGGTATATCCAATGCTGAGGAAGTTTTTTTGTACTCTTCTCCTGACTGATACCTTTCAACAATGAGATCCCTTTGATGCTTTGTAAGCTCTCTGCGAACCATGGCTTTTGCTGCAGCAGGCAACTGAGTAAATGTCAGAAAAATCCTAGTAGGATAGCTGAACTTTATTTGGGGTTAATCAGAGTCTCTTTAATTGATGGCAGGTGTATACCCAAGAAGACTGAATGCTGTAATTAAATCAAAAGGTGCTTCAACAAAGTATTAGTTTAAGGGTGTGCACATTTATGCAACCTGCTTATTGTACGTTTTTTATATTTTATATTTCTCTCCCTAACAGATTTGTTTTTCAATTGAATTTTTCAGGTTATATGTCACATTAAAGGTGGGAAAAGTTTTGAAATTATTTATTTTGATCTCATTATTTTATATCACAAGAACATGCATTTTAACAGGGGTGTGTACACTTTTTATATCCACTGTATCTGCATATATTTAAGAAAGGACTAAGAAAAGTTGTATGCCTCTGACGCAAAATTCTGGGAGGCCCAAACACTTTCACGTGATCATTAGCAATATCAGCCATATCGAAATGCATTCTTACATTTTCCTCAATATAATTTAAACATTCCTCCTTATATTATGCAATACTTGCCCCTCCCACCTCACTAATGTAGATCTCTAGCACTCAGTACACTGCTACCTCAGACAGCTGCACAGAGAAATCACTACATATAGTGCACAGCAGTTTTTCAGTGAAAAGCACTTCACTATTAACATTCCTCAAACATCCCTGCATTCGCAGACTTGATAGACACTAACGACTGTTTGACAAAATCCATTTTCACAAAACACCATGCATATATATATATATATATATACACACACACACACACACACACACACACACACACACACACACACACACACACATGCACACAAAAAAGAAATTAAAACAGTAACTAACACTATATAAATCAGTGGAAGACACTGCCAACAAGTGGCCATGAACGAGGGTCATAATACACGTGCTAGTGCCCCTTTGTAGAGCTAATGGCTTTAAAAGCTGTTAGACACTTCATTCTTCTGCACGTTTTGTTTTCAAGTATACCAGTATGAAGTTATATAAGCTTTCAAAAACTGTTTTACCTTCTGCTGTTGTGGTTTGCCATCTGACATCCACTGTTAGTCCCTAATGGTATCAATCTTAACAGGGCTTGATTTGAAAGGATATTTCAGAGCTACACAGTTAGGGCTACTATACATCGCACAAGCAGAAACCTATAAGTCAAAGTGGAAAGGGATGATGATGATGAAATGGGAGGGGGCTCAAGAAAGAAGGAGAGACTGGGATTTTGGATGCAGGTCTTTAAGGAGAATAATAATCATACAGAATATTATATTCATAAAGGAGAAGAAAGTATTTTAAGAACTAAGCCAACACAGAAATGGAGAAAGGAGAATCTGCTGATAGGGATGACTACAATTAGGGATAAATACAATAGGCAAGAGAGCCTGGAATTTATTGCAGAAAACTGGCAAAGGAACCAAGCTATTTGGCGCAAATAACTAGAGATGGAAAGGCAACAGAATGGGAAGATGCTGATAAATTTATTTGGACTGCAGGTTAGAAATTGCCTTCCCTATCAAGGACGGATGTCAGAGTATAGGCAAAGAGAAAGAAATAGAGGTATCCTAAACCAAAGACCAGCACTGGTAGAGATTTTAGTAGAATTTAGAAAATAAACTGTTGTTAAAAAAGGAATAATTAGTACAGCATATAAAATATTGCATGAAAACTATTAAGAATCAATCAGATGAGGTTAGAAAGGATTTGGAAAAGAGATTGGATAAGAAATTCACAAAGAAACAATGGGAGGATATATGTATGTCTCCCAAATATGCAACAAAGTCTAGAAGATTTAGGATTTTTGTTTAGAAATGTTTACATGGATATTTTTATACTCCAAGTAGACTCCAGAAAAATTTTCCTCAAATAGACAGCAAATGTTGGAGGTGTGATGGAGAAGAAACAGGTAATTGGGAACATATTTTCTGGGGTTGTAATGTGTTGGCAGACTTTAAAGATTCTTTGCAGTCTACCCTGAGATAACAGGGTGA
Source organism: Protopterus annectens (assembly GCF_019279795.1). Lineage (NCBI taxonomy): Eukaryota > Metazoa > Chordata > Ceratodontiformes > Protopteridae > Protopterus > Protopterus annectens. Next base: position 1,427,494,572 of record NC_056744.1, read on the forward strand.
GCAAATTGGTGTAACTACGGAAATGCTTTTTTCTGGGCTATGATACAGATTCAGAATTGCCTAGACATACCAAGGTCTTGCTGAGTCAAATTATGGTGACTGCCAAAAAAAAAAAAATTACTAGAAAATGGAAATCAGAGTCTAAATTAACTGTACTGGAAGTAGTGAATATAGTAACAGAAATAAAACAACTGGGATTTGGATCTTTAAAAAAGGGTAGGAGCAAATTACATAGAAAAACATGGGAACTCTGTGAACAATACATACAGGGAAGAAATGAACTTTAAAAGAAGGCAGAACTGGAATGAGCTTTGTAATATTTGACAGACAATGACTGGGTAGATTATAAGTGATGTATAATGCTTGCACCTAGGATTGTGTCAGTATAGTTTGTGATATAAAATGCTTGCAGCTAGGATTATGCATTATGGTTTGTTTTCATTTATACACAAGTGATAATTTAATAAAAAGACGTTTCTTGTTTAAATAAAAAAAGAAGGCAAGAACATAATAATATATGTAATGTTGCTTAGACCATATGACATATAACAATATATGTGATGTATAATGTTTTTAATTGTGAACTTGCTAATATGGTTTGACATTTATGTAAATATGTTTGCCTATGTCACAAGTGATAATTCAATAACTATGTTTAACAAAAATCTTAAGCGGGTTTAGGTTCTTAACAAGCTTATTGTAAACATCCCTAAGCACTGATAAATGTAGGTCTCATGGTAGGGACGTGCTTTCTAAGTTTATCTTTTTCCTGATTTTAGAGCAGTATCAGGACACTCCATACACTACAAAGATAACTGGAAACAGGCACTTAATTGCAGTTTTACTAAAAAGAGGAAAAGTTAAAACAATGTCATTGTCTTATTAGATCATTTCAATATTAAATAATTATTATACAAGTTGTTTGTGGCCATTTTGTATGTATGGCACAATGTTTTCCAAGGTTAATAAATTCAGAGCCAAGCAGATTTTTTAAGGGAGGCAAGACTTTTAATAATATTTTAAAAATGGAATGTTACTGCTGACTGCCTAGAGTGAAGAGAAATCCTTAATAGTGGTCAGTATGGATGCAAAAAATTATCTATTAGAGTGGAGTGGTATTATATATCCAAAACACTGTTGGTCCTGGGACTTTTTCATTAATTCATTGATCTGATTTTAACTGCATATACAGGTTCAGAAACAAGGGAAATATTCATGCAGGATTGCCTGTTCCCTTTAAAATAACAAAGAGCAAGTATGTCCTTTTGTCACATTTCCCTTTTGCAGTGTATTTGCAAGCTCCTTGTGCATGGATCAGATGGTCTGAGATTAATAGGCCTACAGTGGGGCATGGAGGGATAAAAGTCCTGACTATAGCCCATCTGACCAGAGTTCGATTAGCAGCTCAGGTGACTGACTGACAGGGAGGGATGGGTGTGTCAGCCAAGGTTGAAGGGCACTCATTGATGATACTCAGTAGGGGGAACAGTAGTCCACAGAGGGAAGTTGCACTCATATGTGGTTGCTGAGCAAGGAGGGTGGTGAAAGGAAAGTGGGTAGGACACACAAAGACAGTCAGAGGCAAGGAGAGCCGATCCTCCTGGGACATCCTTGGGCTCCATGACTGACTCCAGCAATTCTAGAGTAAGTCGAGGGTGGGATTAGATGGTAGACACAGCATGAGCATGGGCACTGAGAGTCAGGCCAGTAAGAATGATGTGCAAGGGGCAGAACCTAAAAGATGTAAAACTCCTGTATTTTCAGAGTATGAACTAGCATGACATGAGATGGAAATGGTTGGCCTCCTTACTACCTAAGGATCTACAGGAGTGGAAGGAGATGTTTTAGGAAATGGGAGTAATCCTGCATATGTAATCAAGCAATTGATGCAGGCATTAAAACAGATGTTTAGGATGCCATGAATGAGATAATGATTGAAACTGGCATTGCTTACTGGGTACATTTCAGTGGGAGTTTAGGATGAGAATGGACTGAGAATGTAGAAATCTAGTCATACCAAAGTGATTTTCCCAGAAAAAAAATTATGGTAGTTAGATGACAGGGGAGTATGGGATCAAATAGTAAATGCATTTCCATTACAAAACATGCTGAAGCTGGGGTATGAGCAGACTGTAATACTAAGAGGTTTACATCTGACTGATTCGATGGAAACTCAGACAGTGAAAGTAGTACTTCTCACATTACAGGCTACAGGTGAAGCCCCACTTAAGGAATAAATAAGTGTGTGCACACCTTGAAAGATCTTAAATAAGGAGCATAAAACATTAATACAGGAATGGTAAAATTTGTTGGATATTGAAATCAGTTTGGCTACATACCATTAAAAAAATACAGTTGTGTAAAATCTTACCATAACAGTAAATGTCCCCCTCTTCACTGCTGTAGTATACTTCACTAAAGAGAGAGTACAACAGCTCAACAGGAAACTTGTAAGGTTAAAGACCAGAAGAACCATCCAGAAACCATACAGGATAGCTCTGGCAAAGCCAGCTCTTGCTCTGGAAACAACATCCAGGTTGCAATGTTTAGTAATGGTATGGATAATGGACAGAGGACCAAGTAGCAGCCTCAGGGATAGAAGTGGAATCAAATTCTTTGAAAAAAAGCACCAGAGGAAGCCACAACCCTGAAAGAATGAGCTTTTTCAGAAGCAGAAAGAATTTTCCCATGAAAGAATTAACAAAAAGAAATGGCCTTAGAGACCCATGAAGAAATGGTTTGCTTAGAAACAGCAAATGATGAAAAAACAAAACAAAAAGTCGCTCAGACTTGTGAATGGCTTTAGTCTTGTCCAAATAATATCTGAAATGTGTACGTAAATACAAGGTACAAAGAACCTTCTCACTAGCAGATTGTGGAGCAGGAAAAAAGATGAGCAAAATAATAGACTAATTAAGACACAATTCATTAACCACCTCGAGCATAAAAGGAGGACTAATATGAAGAGACACTGTCCCTACAAAAACTAAAAAAGAAGGAACAGTCCTAACAGCCTGAAGATCAGACATCCTTTTATCTGAAGTACAGACCAAAAGAAGAACACTCTTCTATGTACAATGTTGTAAGGAATCTGAAGCTGCAGAGTCAAAAGGAGCCTGAGTCAATTTTTGAAGATTAAAATTTCATCGGATCCATATCGGCCTTTTACAAAAATTTGAGGCCTTCAGCAAAGCTTGTGGGCATTCTACCTTACCCATACTGCAATTCCCAACTCCTCCAAATCTTGTTTGCTCCTGATAACTAAGGATCATTAATGAGGCTACAGAGTCTTACAATATCCAATTCTGAAGTCGTATATAAGTAGACATGTAACTGTCTATGAACATCCAAAAGATGCAGTGAATATTCTCCTTTATTTTAAAAGTTTGGGAAGAAAACTAGCAGGTCAACAGATTGATTGAGGTTACTTTCTGACACAGTCTTGGCTAGAAAGGATGGGTTGGTGTGTAAAGAAACTCTATCCTTATGAAAAACTAGGTATGGTGGCTTGACAGACAAAGCTTGTAATTCAGAAACTCTCATAGCTGAAGTAATAGCCACTAAAAAGAGTGTTTTCCAGGAGAGATATTTCAAATCACAGGTAGCAGATGGTTCAAAAGGAGGACAGGTAATGTTTGACAAAATTAAATTCAGATCCCAGGGCAGTGACAGGTTCCTGTATGGGGGTCTTATAACTGTAGTCCTTTTAAGAATGCCTTACAAAGTCTATGTGACATGATACCAGAACCATTTTCTCCTATAAGGAAATTTGAAATTGCTGCCAGCTGGACTCTAATAGTAGCTGCAGTAGCGCCTTCATTGAAAAGCTTTGCCAAAAACTGTAGAATGGAATGTATGGGAGCAGAAATGGGATCTATCTGATTATTACTGGCCTAAGTAACAAACCTCTTCCATTTACTTCTGTACAGGTTTCATGTAGTGGATTTATGGGAATATAACAAAATATGTTTGACTGGAGAGGAAATCTGGTGATCAGGGGAAATGGAGCAGCTAAGCTGTTAGTTTGAGATTGTCCAGGTTGGGATGAACCATTCCTGATGGGTGAGTCAGAAGGTCCAGAGTAGGGTCCAGAGTCCATGGTTTGTCCCGAAGATGAGGCTGAAGAAAAGGGAACCAGATTTGATGAGGCCAATAAGGGGCAATCAGGATTATTGTTGACTCCAACAAACTTGCTTTCTGCAAAAACTTGGGAATTAGAGGGATTATAGGAAAGGCATAAAGAAGTCCCAGAGGACAATCGTGAACAAGTGCATGCCTTGGTGTCTCCCCCATAGGAGGGATCAGGGGAAAATAGTTGCTGCGTTTGGCACTGGTGGGCGATGCAAAGAGATCACAGCAAGGCTGACCCCATTTCCGGAAGATCTCTTCTGTAACTTTCTGACTGAGGAAACACTCGTGTGGCCATAGTATGGCTCTCCTCAATTTGTCTGCAATCACGTTGGATTTCCCCGGGATGTGCATTGCTATCAGAAAGCAGTTGGAAGCCATTGCCCATTGCCAGACCCTCAGAGCTTCTCGACAAAGCGGGTAAAATCTGGTTCCCCCCTGTTGTTTATTTACCAGACTACCGACATGTTGTCTGACTGGATTGCTTTCGTTCCTAGAGGGAGGGAGTCTTGAAATGCTTGCAATGCTAAAAACACCGTGCTCATCCCCAGAATGTTTATGTGCAAATAAGCCTCGTGTCCCTGCCCGATGCCTTGGACTGTCTTCTCTAGATAATACCCCCCAATCTGGGAAGTGTCAGTGTATACCATGGCCTGTGATTGAGAAGGGGTGAAATGACGGCTTTGAGATACTAAGGGAGAGTGAATCTGCCATCAGAGATCCTTTTTGCAGGAGTTGGTTATCATGATTTTGTGTGAGATTGGAAGTTAAAGGATTGACCATTGTGCAGAAAGTAACCATTGAAGTATTCTCATATGAAGACGAGCTAGGGGAATGAGTAAGACTGACGCATTTTCCCCATTACCTGTAAAACCAATTTTGCAGAAGCTCATGTCTTCCTGATCAACAATCCTACATAATGGCGGAGATCATCTACTCTGTCTTGTGGGAGTCTTGCTATCAAAGTAGTTGTAGTTATCTCTGCTCCTATGACGACTAAGTTTTGACATGGCTCTAGAGCAGATTTTTCATAGTTTATGGTAATACCCAGAGAGGAACAAAGTTAAAGAGTATAGTTCCTGGCTTGTAGCAAAAGATGCCTGGCTAGGGTGGTTATAAGCCAATCGTCCAGGTACGGAAACACCCAGAATCCTCAATGTCTCAGGTGAGCTGCCACCACTGACATGCATTTGGTGAACACTCTGGGGGGTGTAATGAGACCAAAGGGCAGAGCTCGAAATTGGAAGGGACTGGCTCCTAGCCAGAAGCGCAAGTACCTTCTGAGTAGTCTTCCATTCGAATGTGGTAGCACGTATCCTGACGGTCTATAGATCATATCCAATTGTCTTTTTCCAGGAATGAAAGCATCGACTGCAGCGTTACCACTTAGAACTTGGCCTTTTTCACAGATTTGTTCAAATTGCTGAGGTCCAAAATGGGTCTCCAGTCCCCTGTTTTCTTTGGAACTAAAAAGAATCTTGAGTAAGTTCCAGATCCTCTCTGGTCTGCGGGGACTTCTTGGATGACTCTTTTTTGTTTTTTTAGCAACTTTTAGATTTCCAATGCTGCTTGTTTCTTTTGACTGAGTGGAATATCTGGAATTCACTTGTTTATGGATGTGGGGAAGGAGAAGGAAATGACATAGCCTCTGGATATTAATATCCTGCACTCATTTGTTGTTTGTGATCTTTTGCCAGGTTTTGAGGTGCAGGGAGAATCACCCCCCAACTGCCTCTAGAGGCAAGCAATCGGGCACTTCATCAGGAGCCCTGGAAGTGGAGCTCTGAATCTCCGGGCCTCCCCTGTCGCTAGAGTGGGGTTTTCCATTATTGTTCCCCCCTCTGCTCTAAGCGGACTTTTACCCTATGTGTCCTGGAAAGACCTTTGTGACTTTCTGAACCACATTTTCCCACTACCCCTCTGACCGCTGGAAAGAGTCTAGTAGGTGTGGAAAAATGCATTCCAACTGCAGATAAGGTCTTCTTTGCCTGTTCACACCTGGTAAGCATCTTTAACTTTAGGCTCAAAAAGAGAAGAGCCATTAAAAGGGGCATTAATGAAGGAAGACACCGCAAAGGTGCATCCAGGCTTGCCTACTAAGAGAGATGCCTGAACCTTCTGCCCTACTCGTTCCATTTGCTGCATACGATAGGAGTCTCATGGATGAGTTCACAACTAATTGAGGGTGGTGAGCTGAGCACTGACTATTTGCCGCCGTGTCAGCTACAGCTCCTTGGAGGGTGTCTGACAATTCTTTTAGCAGGTCCCTCCGTAATCTTGTGAAGTGGGTAAGATAGTTCAGTGACCGTAAGACAAAGGTCGCTGAAGAAAAGACATGCTTCCCATACCTATCCATGCTCCTGAAATCCTTATTCAGAGGATGGATCGAGGAACTGGTCTTGGATAGCTCCTTTTCAGTGGCCGCCGCCACCACAACCATGGCATCAACTGCTACAACCATGGCATCAACTTCTACACCTTTTGTCAAAAAGTTCTTATCTTTGGGGCTGTAGTATACTTAATTTGGCCTCCTAGGAGGATGCTCTATGGTGTCTGGGGTCTCACAAGTCTTCCAAGAGATTAATTCCATAAGCTGGTCAAAAGGAGGCGTCACCCAAGAGGTTGAATGGTGAGACCCAAAGGCCTTCAGGTAAACTGACTCCTTGGCCAAAGGGGATGTGAACTGTCAGTCACCTCTCCAATTTCCAGGATGACTCCAAAGAAGACATCTTCAGGAGGTGACCATGGGAGACACTTCTGCTTCATCAAGGTTGGTATTAGATGTGACAGACTCCTCCGGGGAGTCAAGATGCTTCCTCTTGCATGTCTTCTTCTGAGGGACCTCCTCAGTGGGATATTCCGTGGAGGTGTCAGAAGAGGGGGGAGTCCCTTGCTGGACATCCTGAGGCCTAGGGTCTCTGCAGACCTGTGAATAGGGTAGGTGAGAAGACAAAGACACCTGGTCAGAGCTGGGAGGAAGTTCCAAGGGAAACTGTTTCTCAGACTGAGAGGTAGTCGTATCCTTCCTTATAACTTCAAAGGCAGTCTGCCCCTGCTCTGAAGAACTCCCTAGATCCAAATAATGAGCTATCGGAACCAATGGAACCTCCACAGCAGAACAGGGAAACTCCAAAGCCAAGGTAGGAGTCAAACTCACCCAAGCCGGGGTCCCCAGAGGCAGGGTTGGATCCGGTGAGATCAGAACCCGCCCTCTGGACCCAACTGGAGAGTGTTGGCTACCAAAGGTCTCCTGCTCCAAATGAGCAGAAACACTCTGGGCAGATACCGGATCTGAGGAAGCTATAAGCCCCAGGCTCAATACAGACACAAGCTGGATATCGGAATCTTTCAGCTCTGAAACCGAGGAATGGATTGGTGGAGAAGCAGTCACCAATGGGGAATGCTGTGTCTGAGCCATTGCCTTTGGGCTCATATCCAACAATAATTTGGCTAAAGCCGGTGTCTTTAAAACTCTTCACCACCCTATCCACATCTTTGTTGGACAGACTCCTGGTGGATCGAGTAGAGAGGGTAAGTGACCTGGATCTTGCTAAAAAAGGTGATGGGAGTCAAGAGTGGACAGGTTCCAGGGAAGGTGACTGGCTCCTATATCTGAATTCAGAAGGTAAGGTCGACTTCAGGGCCGAGGGTTCTTGTGGCTCCAAAGTCGGCTTAGATCAGAGTTGCATTATCTGCTCCTATGTATCTTTTGGAGCCGAGAGTTTGGGAGCTTTCTGCATCGACTCTGAGGAGGATCTCAGCTCTGAAGAAGCTCTCTTTTTCGGTTTGTCCAATTTTTCAGACTTTCCAGATTTTGAAGATTCAGGTGATATAGCATCAGAAAAAGGTGTCTGAATCAAATCCATTAAATAAGTTTGTTTTTAGCTCCATCAATGCCCTGTGGTTGAAACCATGGCAGATGATGCATGAGCATGATTCTTGTAAATGAAGAGGCCCAAGCAATAAACACACAGAATGTGCGAATCACTGAGGGACATCTTTCCACATTTCTCATATTCCTTGAGCCCTAAGGGCTTCCCTTCCTGCTTTTGAGACATGAAAGATGAAGAAGAACAGAGCACACACACACTAAAATCTCAGAATTGGTCCTCTAACTTAAAAGGGCAGAAAAAAAAACTTCTTTTTTTCTTCTTTTTACAGTTAGAAAAGGGTTAGAATGTCCCCTAGCTAAAAATGGACATTTGCTAGACATCCTTTAACTTAAACGAATGTTGAGTGCTATTAAAGAGAGCAGAAAGAATAAACAGTCGCTATAAGAAAAATAAAATATAATTTTAAGAGAAAGGCAGAAAAGGTTAGAACATCCTCTAACTAAAATGGACATTCATTAGACGTCCTCTAACTTAAATGGATGCTACTACTAAATAGTGACTATTAATTAGGCGTTCTTTTCTATTTAGTAGTAGTGTCCTCTAACTTAAAATATTATTGTAAGAGAAAGGTAGTTTCTTTAAGATTTGAAAAGATATAAATAAGAAGAAAAGATTAAACATTTAGCCCAGACTTTTTGCATCCAACCTCTTTGCTGTGTGGCAAATGAGATCTGGGGAAGCTAGGGGTTTGCATTATGGGTAAAAGAGGCCCACGAGCTTTGCTGAAGACCTCGGCCTAGCAAAATGACACAGACAGATCGGATCTATCAGTAAAAATAAAGGCGAGATTGACAACATCACATCATATCTTTTGATATGCCCCATCCACTTATGAGGGCCTGCCTTTGTTCTGGTCACTATTGCTGGTTCACTACTGTATTAGTCTGTGAGCCTGCAGAATTGGTAAGATCTGTTCCCTCTTCAACACTTACACCACATTACAGAAATGCTGTTTGTTATTGCTTGCTAGACTCCTCCTGTCCACAGTTGACCAAAGGTCTTTAATATGTGAATTAGAGCTAGCATCTGTTTGATGCCAATGTGTTTCTTCTTTACATGTGAAATTAGTTCCCTTGCATTTTGAGGTCCAAGGGAATTTCACCTAAGGAAAGTCTGAGCAAATTATGTATTCGACATTTTTAGTGGGAGAGTCTGCCTGGGAGTATATTCCATTTTTAATGGAGGTCTGAGTAAAAAAGCTCCACACTGACACAATATGGTTACATCTAAATAAAGTTATTTCAACACCTAATACAGAAGAAGAACATATTAACTAAGCAACAATTCACAACTTTAGTCATAAAGTGAGAAGTTATACATGAAGAATGCAAACATTTGGACAGTGATAAGCTGATAAAAGAACATTGTCAATAGTTAAATAATTCACAAGTTGTAGTTCATAGAATTATTTTTAAACATATTTAGGAACAATGATAACTAGACAGTATAGGCTACGCAAATTTATATTTGTCCTTTATTGAAGAAATTGATTGACTAAGTTCAGAGAGACAGAATTAGTAGGAAGTCTGTACTAGAGGTGAGGGGGTTTAGAACTAGTTCAGCCTGGGGTAATGCAGCAACAGAGCCCTCGATTTTATGTCTTCCAGGTATCTATGGTGATAGTTCTATTTGAGGTCTCTTGTACAAAGGAGATTCCACAATTTAGAATGGTCTGCTTGACCTATCACTGAAGTTCCTTTATTACAGATGGGAGGAAGAGAATTTGCTAATCTAAGGGGTGTAACTGCTGACACCACATAGAACTCAGATACCCCTGGATTTTTTGCATGTGTAGTCTGGCATGGAGAACCCTCAGGATGATGGAAGCCATAAAACAAAGAGTTCTAGGGAACACTCTGGCCATGGCCAATTTCTGTGTTTCCATGTTCATTAAGTATTTTTATAGCTTTCTACCTTATTCTAAGAGAGGAATCCCTTTGTCTTCTGGAAGAGGAGGCTAATAGGGATCCCAGGAAGACCATTCTGAGATGGTAATAAGCATGTCTTTCGGAGGTTGAGTTTGAAACCGAAGTGCCTTGAGCACTTCTTCTGTTAAGACTGCCTGGATCAGACAGTCATCCAAATTTTCTGTAGCCTGCAGTAGGCAATCCTCAGGGCTTGGTACTTTGTGAAAAATCTAGGAGCAGTGGCAAGTCCAAAAAGCATTGAGGTAATCTGAAAATGCCACCCCCAGGAAAAAATCTGAGGAAGCATCTATGATATTTGTGGATGGGGGTGTGGAATTAGAAGTCTTTCAGCTCCAGGGTTATAAAACTAAAACCCTCTTCTGGGTACAAGAGAAGTAGGAACTGCAAGGTAAGCATCTTAAACGTATGTACTTTCAAGAAGGTGTTGAGAGGACTAAAATAAGCCTCCAGGTAACTTCCTTCCTTCCTGGAGATGAGAATAAGATAGGACTAAAACCTCTTGGCTTTATGATGGAGGGTCAACCCCTTGATAACTTTATGAAAGAGTAAATCAGGGATGATGGGTAGAATCAGTTCCTTCTGTTCTTTGGTAATCTGAGTAATGCCTGAAAAGTGAGATTGTCCGGCCCAGTGCAGTCTTTCATGTTCTCTGGTTATCTTTAATACCCGTGACTCTGCTGTGATGCTTTCCTAAGTCGGAAGCCATAGGGAGATTCTGCCTGCCATCTTGTAGGGTGTGGGATGCGGAGGTAGGAGGAGAGGACCAGAGTGTGGAAGGGAAAGAGGAGGGAGAAGGCACCAAACAGTCATGGATCCTCTCTGTTTTTAGTCGGCCATTGCGCTCCCCACAATTTTCTTTTACTATCCTCTTTTCTCGTTTTGAACCTTTTCACTTTTTGTTGCTTGTCCTTACTCTATTGACATTAGAAATTGTCAGGTTTGTAGGGGATGTTCCTTTCATATTTGGGCATGGAGGAGTGAAAAAGCTGCCTTACCCCTTCATAACCTTACCCCATTCCTCCACTTTCCTAACAACTTAATTGGTGGGGTCCCACAGAGCAAGTCCCATCAAGTGATACATTGATGAGTTGTATCTTGACATCCTCTGTTAAGGGCTAACTAGGCTGTGACCCCCCCACCTCTGGGCCAGTAATCAAGGAGCCTCAATCCTTACCACTGGCACCAGTGAGAGACACTCACTGGAAAGATAACAGGTATACACACAATATCTCCATATCCAGCTCTCTGAATCAAGCACAATTTCCCTTAAGTGCACACAGCATGCAGTCAGTCCGGGGCTGGTTTCTCCCTCTTTCTCCAGATCCCCAGTAAGACTCCCCACTGGCACAGCTATAGAGTGGAGATCTCAGCTAAGTTTCCAAGCCAAGATCTCCAGAACGTTCTCTATCCAACCAGTGCCTCATAGTGCTTCATGTACCTGGCCAAGTAGCTGACACCCACACTCTTTGAAGTTTGATTTACACACACACACATACACACACACACACACACACACACACACACACACACACACACACACACACATACACACACACACACACACACACACACACACACACACACACACACACACACACACACACACACCTGTGAAACGCTGGCACAGGTTTACTAGCTATGCCTCCTTCTGCCCAGACTATAAGGTAGTTATGACTGGCACTAGACACTCCTGCCAGCTACCTTAAGGTTCTTCCAAAGGTACCCAATATACTGAGTGAAACTATTATCAATTCAAATGGTAGTTTGAACAAGAGCAAGGCTATTAGAAGTGGCTCACACACACTCTCTCACCAAATAAATATGCGAACACTCTCAAAACTTAAATACCTCTACAAAGATCAGCCACAATAAAAGTTTAAATAAATGTAATAATAAATAGTAAAAGAACAAGAAAATACTAAGTATATATTCTCATTGACATCACAGTGTAAAACACAGAAAATATTTAAAATAACATTGAAGGACAGACTCGAATAAATAAAGAAAAACAATATCTAAACTAATCTTCACTATATTCCTGACCAAAACCTAAGAGAATTAGATTATTCCCTACTTACTTAATAGAGCAAGGCAGAAGATGTGGTGAATGGTCCTTCTTGTTGTTAGACTGAAGACAGAATACAGAATGCTCAGTCTTACACTGAGAAACTTCTCAAAATAACATCTAAACTACTACGTCTGGGATAGCTTGCAGAATGACATCACTTCTGGTCATCTGATTTCTAGTTCTCATGCAAACCCCCATTGCTGGAAGCTTCCAGGATTTAGCACCTACCTGTAAAAAATACACACACAAGGGCTCAGATATGTGTCAGGTGCTAGAAGTCATAAAACAATTTCATACCTCCATGCTTACAGAGTAGTAATTAATTCACAACAAAGACAATACAGAAAGCTTCCTAGTACAGACTTTGTGTCTTTGACTGCATTGAAACCTATGAGAGAGCATATTTATAGCAATGCACGTAAAGTGATTTAATTTCAGATATATTCTAAAGTTTGATGGACTGAGGTTAACTTTCCAGTTTCCTCTTTTAAAACATATACATTTAAACAGTTACAATACTGTAAGCACATTTCTGTTCTCTCCAATACGGCACACTGTGGATAGATTACACAAGCACTTTTGTAAATACCTTTTCAGCACAAACATCTGTACAAATCAGTTTGATATACATATGACGTACAGTCTAATACATTTGTAACACAGGCATCTTGTATAAATCAGTTTGATATTCATAAATGACATATAATTATTTACAAAATTTCAGTTAGCTGCGCTGGCAGTATCTCCTATCGTCACACCTCCCCCCCCTTTGAAGACTGAAGCTAGTTTTTCAAGTGCCCCTTGAGAAATGTGGCTTGAGAGAAGTAAGCCTATTTGGGAATGTTACCCCATGCCCTGTCTTGAGATTCCATCCGCCTTTGCATTGCTGACCCCATTACAATGTTGTACTATCATATCATATGCCTGCAACCCTAGGCTCCACCATAGTAACTTGGGATTTTGCTGGCTGGCTCCCTGTAGCCATAGATCCCCCTCAGACTCCTCATCTGCCTTCTACTGCAAATACTCAGTACAAGGACCTCCCTATCATGGTAAGATTTCATCATGCTAACATGGTACAATTTGTGCCCCTGCCTCCTGCCTAGCAGTTCTATCATGTATACCTAACCCCACAGGAAGTACCATCCCTTCAGGACCACCCCTTCCTGCCAACTGCAAAATCCCAAACTCCTGCCCTCCTTCAAACACTCAACTTACTAGACACTCTCAGCCTCCAAATGTTTCCCACCTGGTCCTACTCCTCCTACTGGTGACTTCACCCAACCTCATCTCACTCTCTTACAGCTCTGGGAATAATAGCTTCCACATTACTGCATCACTAAGTACTCCAACTTTAATAAGTATACTTTATATATGAACATGATTCTTTCAGCCTATACAATTATCTTCCTTCTTCCCTTACTTCTCCTCTTCAGTCTTACCTCTTATAGCTACCTTATATCTCCAGTATGCAAAAAGACCCACAGATCCCCAAGCTAATAACTTCCCATCTATACAGCAGCCTTTTGCTATCTGCTCATGTAGCCTTCCTTTGCAGAGCCCTCTACCTAAAATCAGAATTCATCCTTCTCATGTTAGTTATCCCAAAGGTAAAACTAAGTACCTCTATCTGCCTCCATACAAACAAACTTTTATGTCTGCCACAAGCACTACTCCTAGCAGGTGACATTCATTCTAATCCAGGTCCCACCTCTCATTCTCCTACCAATAATATTACTACTACTAATATAGTGCACCCTACTTGTTATAAGAAACATATCTCATTTTACTCAATGAATACTAGAAGCATACTCAGCAAAGTAAGTGACTTCCATGCCTGGGTTGCTTACCATACTCCAGATATAATTACCCTTACAGAAACCTGGCTGAAACCTTGAAACCCTAATATACAAATATTCCGCCCTGATTATAATATACTTCGTCTAGACTGCCAAAAAAAAGGGGGTGGAGTTGCAATAGTCTATTCCAACCATCTTACTCTAACATGTGCTAACAAACCTATCCCACACTTTCCTCCAGCTGAAATTCTGACAGCTGACTTTAAACTTAATAACCACACCACAATTACTGTAGCAGCCATCTACATTCCTCCAGGGTACAACATTTCTGTACTGAAAAATATTCTCTCATATCTCTCACAAAACATCCCAAATGAAACCATACTTCTTGGGGATGTTAATATCAACTGGCTATCTCTCTGCTCTCCTAACTCTACCTCTAGCATTAACTTATACGGGTTTACTCAACTCATCTCTGAGCCAACACACAACAATAATTCCTGAAACCCTGGCACTCTTATAGACTGGATTCTAGCCTCTGATCCATGCAAATGTCATAACCCTGAAACACTACCCAACTCCATAAGTGACCACTCCCCAGTAAAAGTTCTCAGATTCACTCCTCACTTCATCAGGCCACACAGATATATAACCTGTTGCCAACTAACTTCTGCCCACAGCCTTTTAGAGACCTTCTCTCTAGCATTAACTTGACTAACCTAACCCAACTACCCCTCAATAAAGCAGTCCACTTTTTCAACTCTAGCCTTCTTAATATTCTCAACACCCTTGTGCCTCTCTGCACAGTTTGTATAAAATCAAACATCTCATGGCTAACATATGCTACTCACACCCTAATGAAAACTAGAGACAGGTCATGGAAAACATGGGTGAAAGCTAAACTCCCCACCGATTTATAAAAGTATAAAGAACTCAGAAATCTGACAAAAAAACACATTATTAAGGATAAAAAATAATTCTACTCTAACCCTCCTACCTCTCAAAGATCAAATCCCAAAAAATTCTGGAACTTTATTAACCAAATACTACATCCTGGGAACCCTTCATCCCCCAATCCTTGCTCTAACATGAAACCTGAAGAAACTGCTGCTATCTTTAACACCTATTTCCTTGAATCCGTATACTATTGACCGCTCTTCTACTAACATAACTAACCAAAAAAACAACCAGACTGCTAACTTCTCCGAGTCCTCTCCTACCATAAACTCTTCTAGTACTTTTTCCCTCACATCTGTTTCTACTAGCTACATGAAATCTTTACTCTCTAAACTAAAACCCTGTTGCACATCAGCAGACAATATTCCTTCCTATTTCCTTCAACTAGCTGTTGATTCACTTGCTCTCCCAGTATCTATCTTGATAAATTGCTCTGTCTCCGAGTCCAAGGTCCCCTCTATCTGGAAAGAATTCTACACCATACCTATAGATAAAGGAGGCAACTCCACAGAAATCACTAACTTTAGGCCTATTGCAATCCTATCCCCACTCTCCAAAGTATTGGTAAAATACATACACAAGCAAGTCATACAATACCTTCTACAGGATAACCTGCTCACACCCACACAACATGGCTTTTACCCCAAACTTAGTACTGCTACTGCCCTCATATCCTTTCTTAACACTATTTCTTTAGCCAGAGACAATAACACACTCGTCTCTTGACTTTCCTTAAACTTTTCAAAAGCCTTTGACACTGTGCCTCACTCACTTCTTCTGAGTAAACTGACTAACCTTAACTTCTCCACTTCTACTACTGCCTGGTTTTCTAGCTATCTCACAGATCAACTCCAATAAGTGAGATGGCATTCTGCTCTCTCCCCTTCTCTCTCAGTAAAAATGGGAGTCCCCCAAGGCTCTATTCTTGGCCCATTACTTTTGAACTATCTTTACGAATCAACTCTATACGTTGTGCCCCCAGTCATCCCTTATACAATATGCAGATGACTCAACAGTTATCATCATTGCTGACACCCCCTCCGAACTCATCACAACCACCCAGGCATCATTTAACTCAGTCGAAACCTAACTTTCTAACAACCTCCTTATACTGAACCCCCAAAAAACAAAACTCTTACTCTTCTTACCTAAAAATCTTAACCACCTCAAACCTACCCTCTCAATAGTGTCTCTCAAGAACACTCCTATCAAAGTTGAATCTAACACTAAACTATTAGGTGTCATTATACATGACCAGCTTAAGTTCAGCTTACATGTTAATAACTATATCCACAAGACTCATCTATAATTGGGCATCCTTTACAGAAATAAAAAAAGTTTCTCACTAACAAAGCAAAAGTAACCCTCTCCCATGCTTACCTCTTACCTAGTCTATTGTATAGCTCTCAAAGCCTTACAAATCTCAACTCTTCCCTCCTCACCAAGCTTGAATTAACCTACAACAAAGTAGCCAGATTCACAGCACAACAAACATATAAATCCCATCACTGTCTCTCACTAAAACACCAAAACTGGCTAGAATTACCCCACCAGCTGCTCCTCTCTCAGCTCCAAATCATTCATTCCATTCTACATCAACCTTCCTACTGCCCCAGCTTATCTCCCCTAATCACCCATTATTCTCCCATTAGATCTCTACACAGCTCAGACCAAGACCTTCTACAGACCTACAAACCCAGGACCAAAACAGGATGTAACCTCTATAGCTACCATCCTACCATTTCTTGGAACAATCTGCCAATAGAAATCAGGTCCCTCAATCAATTTAAACAATTCAAAGCTGCCCCCAAGGAATACTTGAAAAGTCACTGGTCCTGTCACTGTACCTAACCTAAGTAATCTTCCCTACTATCCCTAAGACACTGTCCTACCTGCCCTCTACATTGTTTTGCTCTACTGACCTCTTCCTCTCTTTACTTCAATGCTCTTCCTAGCCTTCGTTAACTCACTGATACCTCATGTCTTTACCAAGAACTGTTACCTCCTTACACTACTATTAATAATTCACTTCTCACATCTCTCTCCCTTAGCAACACCAAAACATTACTATGTTTCCACCTCACCTTCCTCGATTAATAAGATTGTATCTATACTGTTATATACTACTTCTTTATTATACTTTTATCAACACTGTTACATACTGTTATATATTGCTTCCTTATTTTACCTTTTATTATACTTTTATTGTAAAAATGTATTTTCTGTAAAACTTTAATTACTTATGCATAACCTTTACTGTAATGTTTGTGGAGCTTTTCTCCCTGGGCCTCTGCTGAAAAAGGGCTATTCAGCTCAGTCGGACTATCCCAGTCAACGAATGTAAAATAAATAAATAAAAAAAATCACTGACTTTTCTTACCACTTTGATGGGTCGCTCCCAAGCTGCTTGCAGCTTATTGTGTCTGACAGGAATGAGAACCATCACCTGCTGTCCCACAGCATAATCTCTGGCTCAAGCATTCCTGTCATACCAGACTTTTTTCTGTTGTTGGGTCCCTGCCAGGTTCTCCTGGGCATAGCCCATGAGCTATCTGAAACCTGTCCTGAGGTTTAGGAAATATGCCACAACAGACTCCTTCTGAGATTCACACTCAGCCTCCCACTCATCACGAATCAAATCTAGAGGTCCCCCTCACCCAATGCCCATATAGCAACTGAAAGAGTGAAAACCTGTGGATTCCTGGGATATTATGCAAAGAGAAGATGTGGCAAATATTTGTCCCACTCTCTCTTAAACTGGTCTGCAAAATCCCATAGCGTGGTCTTTAGTGTATAGTTTAACCTCTCAATAAGACCATTAGTCTGGGGATGATAGGAGGTGGTCTTTAGGTACTTCACCCCACAGTGCTTCCACAGACAAGCCAGCAGGTCTGACATGAAATTGGCACCTCTGTCAGTCAGTATTTCTCTTGGGAATCTCACCCTGCTGGAAATCTATAACAAAGCATTTGCCACCTTTTCTGCCTCAATGGAGGACAGGACCATTGCCTCAGGGTATATGGTAGCATAATCTACTACCACTAGGATATACTTCTTCCCTGTGGAACTTGGGATACTCAGAGGCCCAACAATAGCCATAGCTACCATCTGAAATGGCTCCTCAATCACAGGCAAAGGCAACAAAGGGGCGTTGACCTTCTCACCTGCCTTACCTAATTTCTGGCACAGCTCACAGGTCCTGCAGTACCCTGTTACATCTCTGGAAATCCCAGGCCAATAGACGTTCTGCATAATATGTCTCTTTCTACACTTTAAGCCCACATGACCTGCAAAGGGAATATCATGGGCTACAGCTAGAAGTGCCAGACAGTAGGCTCTGGGCACTACCAACTGTTGTATTCTCTCACCCTCTAGTCCTCTCACAGGGGTCCATTCTCTATACAGTAACCCTGTGTTCCAGTATACAAAATCTCCTTTTCCTTGAGAATCAGGTGCCTCCCTAGCTACCTCCTTTAAGCCTTGTAATGTAGAGTCTGACAGCTGTGCCTATCTCAACTCTTTTTTTGTAACCTTTTCCAGCTCCCCTTCCACAAGAAGTCTGGTATGCTCTGACAGCAGTGCTTCACTGTCAGCCTGGATACTACTACTCACCTCTGCCCTTGCACTCACTCTGTCCAAGGGAACATCACTACCCACTAGCAGCTGCTACAGGTTAGCTCCCTCCCCGAAGTAGCCACCTGACCAGTCCTGGCTTCAAGTTTGGGTCCTCCCAGGCTACGAGACCCACATGCCTGTCGCCAAGCCTGACGGTGTGTAACTGAATGCACACAAGGTACTGCATTATCAAAAATCATTCCCTATCAGGGCATCTGCATGGATATCCTCAAACACACCTACTTGCTTGCTTCCTTTCCACCTTCCCAGTCAAGGTGAAACCTAGCCAAAAGTATTTGGAATGGGGTCCCTCCTAAATTTCTGACTGGATTAGACTGCCCAAGCAAGTAGTGCTCCTGTTTATCCATTTCAGGCTTCACAATGGTTAGGTCAGAGGCTCTGTCTCTCTTACCAGTGGCCTGTTTCCCATCTAAGATAAAATACAACCTATTGGGGTAGTTTGGTACCCTTGTTATCTCCAGACAACTTACCACTGGCCTCTGTTATTCCCACTTTCTGGTTCTCCTACCTTTTGTTCCCTACCTTGCCTCCCTGGACATCTATATGATACATGGCCCCACTGGTTACATTTAAAACATTTAACCCCTGATCCTGGCCGTGTACCTGAACTGGTGGCTTCTCTTGTTACTGGTGGACTCTGTTGGGGTGGCTTAGGCTGCCCACCATGGATTCCCTTATATCCATATGCAGCATTAGGTATCCCTTTCCTGTGTAGTGATAACCTGCTTGTAAGCACAGATCCCCTTTTTTCCCCCAGCTCATCTGCAGTGCTGCATTCCCTATATGCCAACCAGATTCTCATGTCTTCAGGCAAAGTGCTAAGGACTTGTTCCCTCACCAAAAGGTCTGCCAGCCCTTCAAAAGTGGTGACCCAACACCCACTCACCCACCTATGAAAATAAGTGCTTAACTCAGCTATATAATCACACACATGTTTATTTGCCTTGCAGCTATACTCACTAAACTTTTCTCTATAAGTTTCAGGTGTTAAATTAAAACATTGTAATAAACATTTCTTTACTTTGTTGTAGTCTAAGCAATCAATATCAGACAATTTAGAAACATCAGTTACAGCTTTACCATGGAGTAAGGGGGTCAAGAAACATACCCAGAGCCCTTGGTCAACATTATACTGTTTACGTACCCTTTCAAGCATATGAATAAAACTATCAAAATTATCACCTTCTGTAAATTGTGGAAGACATTTACTGACCTTTACTGCTTCTGGGGGTCAGTTATTCCCTTCCCCATTACCTACATAACCCTACCTCTGCCCCTCATTTTCTTCAGCCTCCAAACGCCGCAGTCCCTCTGCTGATTTTCTTCGACCTTCAAACATTGCAGTCTCTCTGCTGATTGTAATTCCAAACGTTTGGACTCCACTTCAAATTTCTTTAAATCTAGACAGATTTTTAAGTCCGCTGAGGAAAAATTGAACTGTCCTGTTTCTGACAGCTGTACATCCCCAATGCCAGTCTGGTTATCTTCCTGGTTGATGGTCTGTGATGCAGATGTGATTAAGGCTGCAATCATTTCCTCTTTAGTCAGGTTAGCATGCCCCAGTCCTTAGGCTTGGCACATCTCAGCCAACTGGCTCCTTGTCAGCTTGCCATAATCCTCTCTTGACATCCTTGCCTGCTCTCCCTGACTAACTAAGCTTAAAAAAGTAAATAAATAAAACTATTGTGATATATTCTGAATTTCACCATGTGGCTGCTTGAGAGTACAAACACCTTCTTTAGTGACAACGGCTTACAGGCTACAGAAGTTCAATATCCACACCACTGTTCACCAATATGTAATATGGTATTCCCACCACTGCTGACCAATATGTGATTCCCCCACCTCATGGCCAGTAATCAAGGAGCCTCAATCCTCACCACTGGCACCAGTGGGGGATGTTCATTGGGAAGATAACAGCTATACACACAGTATCTCTAGATGCTGCTCTCTGCATCAAGCACGTCAAGCACAATTTCCCTTAACAGCACACAAGGCACGCAGTCAGTCCAGGGCTGGTTTCTCCCTCTTTCTCTCGATCCCCATTAAGACTCCCTACTGGCACAGCTACAAGGTGAGACCTCAGCTGTGTTTCTAAGCCAAGACCTCCACCACCCTCTCTGTCCAACCAGTGCTTCGTGTCCCTGGCCAAGTAGCTGATACCCACACTCTTTGAGGTTTGATTTACACACACACACACACACACACACACACACACACACACACACACACACACACACACACACACACACACACACAGAAACACACACACACACACACACACACACACGCAGGCACGCACACACACACACACACACACACACACACACACACACACACACACACACACAGAGTGAAGTTAATATTAATACAAATGGTAGTCTGACCAACAGCAAGGCTATTAGGAGTGGTCCACACAGTGTCACCAAATAAATATGCAAATACTCTCAAAGCTTAAATATCTCTACAAAGATCAGCCACAATAAAAGTTTTAAATATATTTAATAATAAATAGTAAAAGAACAAGAAAATACTACTTATATATTCACAGTGACATCAGAGTTTAAAACACAGGAAATATTTAAAATAACACTGAAGGACAAACTCAAATAAAGAAAAACAATATCTAAACTAAGCTTCACTATATTCCTGACAGAAATTTAAGAGAATTATAATATTCCCTACTTACATAATAGAGGAAGACAGAATATATGGTGAATGGTCCTTCTTGTTGTCAGGCTGAAGACAGAATACAGAATGCCCAGTCTCACACTGAGAGAAACTTCTCAAAATAATATCTAAAATATTAATTCTGGGATAGCTTGCAGAATGACATCACTTCTAGTTGCCTGACTTCTAGTTCCCACACAAACCCCCATTGTTGGCAGCTGGCAGGATGTAGTACCTACCTGTAAAAATATACACACAAGGACTTTTACACAGATCTGTGGTAGGTGCTGGAAGTCATAAAACAATTTCATACCTCCATGCTTCCACAGTAGTAATTAGTTCACCCCAAAAACAATACAGAAAGCTTCCTAATACATACTTTGTGTCTCTGGCTGCACTGAAACCTGTGAGATAGCATCTTTATGACCTAGCCCATAAAGTTATTTCATTTCAGATATATTCTAAAGTTTGCTGGACTGAGATTAACCTTCCAGTTTCCTCTATTAAAACATATACATTTAAACAGTTACATTAGTGCAAGTACATTTCTGTTCCCTCTAGTATGGCCCACTGTGGATACATTTCAAATGCAGGCAGAAATATCTTTTCAACACAAACATCTGTACAAATAAGTTTGATATACACAGGACATACAGTTCTAATATATTTTTAACACAAGCATCTTGTATAAATCAGTCTGATATTCACAAATAATATACAATTATTTACCTCCTATCGTCATGCAGACATGTCTTCTCATAACACAGCCAGTGGTGGAAGGTCTAGATGTTGCATCAATGACATTATATCCAGACTTGATATTCAGCCACTTGGATACTTGTTTTCTAAAGCTACAACAGTTTAATCCTAAGCTCTGTGTCTGACACTTTTCCATTTTTTGTCTGATATGGTTCAAAAGAGGAGGAAGAAATTTAGTCATATGAGCTTGGCAGTTTACAGCCCTGAAGAAAAAGGTAGCTGAAGTGCAAACCTTGTTGCCAAATCTATCCATGGCTCTACATTCTTTATTGGTAGGCAAGCAGGGGAAGAAATTCCAAAGGCATCTGGCTAAGCACTCAAGTTGGGAAGTGGGCAGTACAGCAACAGGCTTAGGGGCTTTCAATTTTAGGAGCTCAAAATACCTCTTTTGAGGTATCAGAATTTTCTCTGCTTTTCACTTAAAAAAATTCTTTATTCAGGTAAGTATTTCACCAAAGTATTACCTAACCAGGCATATTCAACAATTTGAACATTCACAGAGGTCCCTCACTAAAAGAATACAGGGCGTAAGTAATATGTCCTATGCAGACTGCCGAAAGGCCCTATCCCTGTATTCTGTCTCCTACAGACTTTTAAGGGAAGATCCATGCCTAGCATACAGGGCACTGTCAGACCCCACTCTGATGGACCTCCTGCATATCAAAAAAACAAACAGCACCAGAATTACCCATTCTAAAAACTTAAATCTTGCCTGTCATATAAATAGGACCTGCTAGAGAGATAGGTATGCATGCCAGAGACTACCCAATCTATTGAACAGGCTCCCCATCCATGTGAAGCAGAGTTCTTCCCTAACCCAATTCAAGTGCAACTTGGACATTGGATGGGAAACCAGAAATTCATCCCTGGTTTGGCACCTATGTCTCTACTGGACAAAGGTAACCTGCAAATGGTTAATCTCTCAGGCCCATGCTTGCACTTAACAAGGGTACCAGATCTTGTCAGAGATTTGGAATGCATGGCTAGGCTTAAAAGGCTCTTGTGGTTGTTAGCCTTGTAAATAACTATGAACCTATGAACAAAGGGTATTTCCTCAGATGGAGAGTCAGAGGAGATGGTATCTTCATCATCAGAATCATATATATGGGAGAGGAAATCTGGGAGGCACAGTACACCTTCCTCTGGTCAGTGTCTTGAGGTTAATCTTCTTTCTCAGATGAAGGGTCTTTTTTTATGCCCTTTTTTAGAGAATCTGGTGAAGTGTCAGATGAAGGGAACTATGCTTTGTTTTCTAAGTCTTTCTGGAGGGGATGCCTGCTCTGAAAGACTTGGGACCTGATCCAGCAGGCTAGACCTCCACACCAAAACCTTCTCTTCATTGGCAAAAACATTATGGATGACACCATTCCCTCCTGTAATGATTATATGGGGCCCCTCTTTATGCCCTCACACTCGACATCTGGGGAAGGCTCCTGCAGGTGGATAGTTAATATGAACATGCCTGGATCTTCGACAGTGATGACAGCCAAAAAGACATTGTCTGAGGGTAGAGGAGATGGCTCTTTGGCTGTCATCACTGTCTGGGGGCTTAGAATATATCTAACCAGAGCCAGTCACCTCAGACCAGTTGGGTACATGAGACATCTCTTCAGCATCTTCCAGGTCCCTGTTTGACCTTTTCCTATAATTCTTGAGTCAAAGGCAGAAGGAGAAGGACATGTCCTGCTGACTACCTAGTGGAGCAATCTAAGCAACAAAAAAGCTGAACTAGGAACCATATGCATATATGTACTGTGGCAATAAAAGACCTGAAGATGGTGCAGACATATGTCTCACTTGTATCAGCATGCTAGTATGAGCTCTAGGGTGGGCCTACAATGCACAAAAGGGAACATAACAGAGCTCTTGAAGCAGATGACACACACAGAGAAACCACAAAACTAAGCAATACTGCAACAGTGATCTAATCAGCATAATCTCCTGGTTTCAACATCACAGCGAAGGTACTCTGAGGAAATAATACGGCTAAAAATGCAGGACAGCAATTTTAGGATTTAGTCTTTGCAGATATTAATAAATCTCCAGATCATTCTTTTCATAGGTTTAGATGTAAGACATGGATTTGAAGAAGTCTGCAAGGACGAAAGCACTTATCCTAATAAAACATATAAATGGAATGATCTGGAGTCAGTCTTTATTTTGAAGGAGGATTTAGAACTGGATTTATTTTGTTTTAGGAATAAAATTATTAAGATGAAGGGATTGCTCAAAATACTTGGACTCTTGACAATCCTCTATTGGAATTTTGGTTTGTCTTGCTATATATTCCTTGTATACAGCCAGGTTGGATTGGAATTACTGGAGTCTCCACCTGTGAGTGACCTTTGATTGTCTATATTAATAAATTATGGGTAAAGCTCATCAATCTGGGGACCATGACCTGAGAGTTGAATTCTTAGTTTAGTAATAGCTCATAAACTAATCTGTTTTTAAAAGGAAGACAGAGAAGTGTTTAAAAGAGATTCACTTGAAAATTAGTACTTATTTCAGGGAAATGAGATGGTGAGTAGTACCTGGAAGAATTCAGTGAGAAAGTCTTTTTAGGCGATGCTAATCCAGCAGTAGTGAAAACTGTTAAAATTAGAGTGAAAGCCGTTTCGGGTTCTACTTCTAAAAACATTGACTTGCTTTGAATATCTGTGGAGATTGTTAACAGAAAAGCCTGCTTGTTTTGACAGCAAGTCGCTATTGTTTTTTATTGGATCACTGAGAAAGATCAGTTTGTGGGAGAAGTCAGGTTCCAATTAGTCTAGACTGTATCCCAAGCAAAAGAAAATTATTGAGTTCTTTAGTCATTTATGTGTTACTTTTACTTTGCAAGCTAGCACTTTGTAAGAGAGGATCCTGCCAGCAGCACCAGGAAATTTTGATCACTACACTACCAACAAGTCCATTGTCCTGAGTGGGGCATTAAAATGGTCACTTTTATTTTGCATTTCTGATCTGAATGATATTACAGAAAGGTGTTGATTGGTGGAAAGATGTCACTAATGCAAAGTTAATGGATGAGTATTCACAAAGACATGGTGAGATTATAGACTGCTAGCATTTTGTGAGGAGTACTAGTGATAATGAAGTTGAGACTGGAGTGGTTTTCAGACTTCTAGTTGAGTGTAACAGGATTACTGATAGCTGAGTGAGATCAAATTTTGCAATCACTTCTACTGTTGAATTCCCTTGTGGGTCATCTAGGTTAATACTGTAGTCACTGAAGTCACAGAAGATCAAGGCTCTAATACTAAAGTAACACCAACACTAACAACACACTGAGAGTAAAATATCTGTCACTGGTTCTTGAGATTAGTTCTGTTGCAGAAACAGAAGGCCTCCACCGTGGTTACTGTAGATTTTCTAACTACATCAGGGCTAATGACAAGGATCTGCCTTCAGAATGTCAACCATGATTGCAAAATGACATTGCAGATTGACAACTCACAGTCCACTGCCGCACTCACATCTTCAGGCAGAGAAAAGTCACCATGAAGACTGAAAGCATAGGGGGTCTGAACAAACAGCCTCCACTGCATCAGCATCCTCATCTTGACTGCTAAAGATATGACCTCTTTGGTTGCCCCTGTTGACACAAAACAAGTGAAACTGTAAAATTTCCATCTCCAGCTCACTGAAGGCATTCCTCAGAGAATAAATCAGAGATGACATAATCCAGTTTATGGAGACCCACAGGAACTTGAAACCACAGAAGCACCTAATCCAGGAACACTGCTAAGGAGACCCTTGATAAGGTTGCCATAAGCCAATCACCCAAGCAAGGAACATAAAGTACAGTTGTATAAGAATGTACCACATCAGTAGATGTCCTACTGATCACTGTTGCAGTATTCCAAACTGTGGGTTATCTCACCACATAACCTGGACATCCAGCTAGGGTAACATAGCCATACATCCAATGTATGACCTAAGCCCATGGGTGTAACAGTACATAAGCGGACGTATGGGCGTAAAAAGTACAGTTGTGTACACTTACCATAAATGTAAATGTTCGAGTGTATTCACTGTTGCAGTCATCACCTGTGGGTTATCCCTGCTGTGGTAGCTCTCGGCCTGAATACCAGAGTCAATATTTTTCTGTGTCGGCTGCTGTCGCCTGTAGTCTGGCGTCAGGTCGCCAGTCCTATAAAGCAAGACAGCCAACACCATTACATCAGTTTTTCTTGCCCTAACCCATCAGAAGCACAAGGAAATATGGCCAAGCCACCGTGGGAAGCTTATATCCCCCCCTAGGAAAAGAGGATATAAGGGGGAAGGAGGGAGGGGAAACCAGGACTGCAACAGTGAATACACTCAAACATCTACATTTATGGTAAGTGTGCACAACTGTACTATGTTCTTCATGTTTCACTGTTGCAGTCATCATCTGTGAGAGGACTCCCAAAGATGAGGAGAGAGGTGGAAGGATTAGTTAGAGCCCTAGGCATGGGTCAGCAAGCCCTGCAGAACTGCACAGGCAAACCCTGCCCTAGACTTAGAGAAAAGAGGTAGGTGGTAATGCTTTGTAAAGGTATGGACAAAGGTCCAGGTGCCAGCTTACAAGATGTCCCTGGTGGGAACTCCTCTCAGGAATGCTGTGAAAGTGGAGGCTGCCCTGGTGGAATGGGTACGAATAGACTTGGGGGGGGGGGATTTCCCATATAGTCTGTAGCAGAAATGGATACAGTGTGATATCCATTTGGAAATAGTTTGCTTGGAAATGGGCTTCCTCTCTGCCCCTGGGGCAAAGCTGATCAGAAGTTGGTCTGTTTTTCTGAAGGGTTTAGTATGGTCCAGGCAGTATATGAGTTGCCTGTACATGTCTAGTGAGTGCAGAATTCTTTCCCCTTGTTTTGAGGGTTAGGAAAGTAGGTGGGTAGATGTATGGCCTGGTTGAGGGTCACATTAGATATCACCTTGGGCATAAAAGAGGGGTTAGTCCTCAGGGAGACCCTGTCTGCATGGAAAATGATGAAGGGCTCAACAGCCATGAGTGCCTGAAGTTCTGAAACCCTTCTGGCTGAGGTGACAGCTAGCAGGAAAGCAGTCTTCCAGGAAAGGTATCTCAATTCTGCTGAAGCAGCAGGTTCAAATGGAAGTAAGGTTAGTTTTTCTAAAACATAATTCAGGTCCCAGGCTGGCGTGGGTGACATTCTGGGAGGTCTGATATTAGAAGCCCCTCTGAGGAATTGTTTAATCAAAGGATGTGAGAAGAGGGGCTGGTCTGAATCGAAATGAGCTGAAATGGCTGAGACATGGCTCTTAATTGAAGAGAAGGAGAGGCCACTATTGAGTAACTCGGCTAGGTAGTCCAAGATGAGAGGGATGGAAGGTTATGAGGTAATGCCCCCTCTGGACTGGCTCCAGGAGCAGAATCTTTTCCATTTCCCTGAGTAAGATTTTCTGGTGCTGGGCCTTATGGTCTCTGTGATGATGTCTAGGACCTGCTTGCTGAACAGAGACCCCTTGTTTGCTTTTAAAGTATTAGCCATGCTGACAGTTTGAGAGTCTGCAAGTCTGGGTGCAGCACCCCCCCCCCCCCACCTGGGTCAAGAGGTCTGAGATCAGGGGAAACTGCCTGGGAGGCTGTGATGTCAGGCCGTGCAGCAAGGGATACCAATGCTGTCAGGGCCAATCTGGAGCAATTAGGATGGCCTTTGGTCTCTCCTCCCTTATCTTGATCAGTATCTTGGGAATAAGAGGCACAGGAGGGAATGTGTACACAAAGAGGGAGTTCCAGGGGAAGGTCAAGGCATTCACTTTCCACGTTAGATGGTGATACTACTCCCTGGTACAGAATTTTTCCAACTGGTGGTTGAGGTGCGAAGCAAAGAGATCCACCTCCGGTGTTCCCCACTCCTAAATGACTTGCAAAAAGATTTTCCTGTGGAGCTGCCATTCGTGGGGGTCCAGTAAGTTTCTGCTTAGGTGGCCTGCTAGGGTGTTGTTAACACTGGTAGGTATTGGGCAATTAGGTGTAAACCCATGGAGGTGGATGTCAGCCAAAGGTTCATGGCTAGCCTGCACAGGGGGTAAGATTGGGTCCCTCCCTGTTTGTTGATATACCACATTACTGTGGTGTTGTCTGTTTTGATAAACAGAACCACTAGCCTGAGATGAGGTTTGAAGGATGTCAGAGCCTTCTGTACTGCCTTCATTTCCTTCTGACTGATGTGTAAGGGAAGGTGCTTGGCATCCCAAAGACCTTGGGTGCACCTGCCTACTAGGTGAGCACCCCAAGCAATGTCTGAGACATTGGTGGTGATGGTCTGGCCAGTAGGGTGGAGGATGAAGGAATGACCCTCGTTCTTAGCACAGGCCCCTGCCCACCAGAGAAACTCAGCACTTATACAGGGGATCAGAGGGAGAGAGGTCTCTAGAGGCTGAGTGCGCTGACACCAAAGGTTCTTTAGATACCACTGAAGTTTCCTCATCTGAAGCCTGGCCAGAGGAATTAGAAGGATGCAAGATGCTATGTACCCCCCAAGGCTTGCAGGAACTTCCTCGTAGTGAGGTGACTTCTGGAAGCTAGCTGGGTAAAGTAGGGAGGCAGTAAGCTCTGCTTTTCTGGGGATAGAAAGGCCATTTGGGATGCTGTGTCCAGCAATGCCCCCAAGAAAATGATCTTCCTGGAGGGTGTTTACTTTGAATTCTTCTCATTGATGGAGAACCCTAGGGAAGTTAGGAGGGCTTTGACAAAGAGAAGGTCCTGAAGCAACTTTTCTATGCACTCTGCCTGAATGAGGCAGTCATCCAGATAAGGGTAAAACTGTATATTTCTCTGTCTGCAAAATGCTATGGCTGGGGCTGAGCATTTGGTGAATACTCTGGGTGCAGTAGATAAGTCAAAGGGTAGTGCGGAGCACTGAAAGTGTTGTGAGCCTGCTCTGAAGCACAGGAATTTCCTGCAGGATTCCCTGATGGGGATGTATAGGTAGGCATCTTTTAGGTCTAGGGTCACTAGCCAGGCATCTTTTGTCAGCATAGGCAACAGCTGCTGCAAAGTTAGCATTTTGAATT
Source organism: Protopterus annectens (assembly GCF_019279795.1). Lineage (NCBI taxonomy): Eukaryota > Metazoa > Chordata > Ceratodontiformes > Protopteridae > Protopterus > Protopterus annectens. The sequence goes on from NC_056744.1 coordinate 1,427,523,439, forward strand.
TGGGGACCACCAGGGAGGTGTTCAGAATGGATAGATCCAGGATGGGGTGCGAAGTGCCCTCTTTTCTGGGAACAAGGAATAGTCTGGAATAAAAGACTTTGTTTGTTTGATCTGAAGGGATAGGTTCTACTGCCTCCTGGAATATGAGAGTTTGTACTGTTTCAATACCTCTGATCACTGATTTAGAGGTAAGTCCAGGTACCCTCTTGGAATTGGGAGTTTGTTGAAAGAGGATTTGTATCCCTGAAAAATTATCTTTAAGACCCATTGGTTCTTTGTTACAAAAAGCCAATTTTCTTTGCAGAGGGAGAGCCTTCCTCCTGTCTTTTGGTGAGTGAAAGGCAGGCAGAGGGGGGAGAGGGAGTCATTGAGAGTTTTTGCGATAGAAGGGTGGCTTAGAACTCCCTGCCTTTGGGGCGGTAGTGGTCCACTGTTTGGTTCTCTGCTGCCTCTGGGATAGGGGCCTGGGTGGTCTGTCCCTGCGGGGCTTAACTTGGCCCTGTCTGCTAGGTGCAGGGAAGGACCAGTGCTTAGAGGGAAAGTTCCTGCTGGACCTGGGAGGTTGAACCTGAAAGAAATCATTTACTGTTTGCATAGATTTTGCTTTGCCTTCAATCTTTTTAAGCACCTCTTCTGCATTTATTCCAAATAAGCGGTCCTTATCCAATGGTGCATCAATTAGTTTAGACTTAACATGATCAGGGAGAGGTTGTTCCTTCAACCATGTATGTCTCCTAATGACAGATCCCGACACTGCTGCCCTGCTTGTGGCTTCTAGGGTGTCATATCCACAGTGTAATGAGTGTTTGGCCACTTGACAAGTAGAGTGCAGTAAATCTGCTAACTCCTTCGAATTGGCACAGTCAGTAAAGGTTGAAATCTTTTGTTTTAACAGTTCCAAAGTATGTTGTTGATATTTTAACATATGGAACTGACAGTTGAGTGCTCTGATAGGTAAAGTTGCAGAGGTGTATACTTTTTTACCCCATCTGTCCAGAGCTCTGGAATCCTTGTCAGAAGGAACAGGATTCTTGGCAGAACTAATCTTAGCTCCCTTAGGTCCCAGTGTAATGACCTCTGGGGTCTGCGGCAGGATTTCTGTACAGGTATTTGTGAGTATCCGGTACTCTGTAACACCGGTCAGGTTTACTGGGAGCAGGTGGGAGGGTGTCAGGGGCTAAGCTGGATTCATGGAAAATATCCTCCACCACTTCTAAAATAGGAGGGATGGCCAGTGGTCTGTGCTGGGGCAGGTCCAAAAACTCTCTAAGTCTTTTCTTAGACTGGGGGAAATTCTGAGATTCCCACTAGAAATGTTCCCCAAAGGAAATGTCTTCTGGTGGGGAGGCAGAAGTAATGGTTTCCTCTGCATCTGAATCCTCATAAGCAGTCAGGGGTTGTTGTTCCTCTTCAAAATCTGAATAGTCAGATTCCACAGAATCCTGTTCTGTTGTAATTTCTGGGGAAGGGTGTCTTTTCCTTTTAGATGTTGTGGCCTGACTACCCCTGATAAGGAAAATGAGATCCTCCGCCATTTTATGCATTTGTGCTAGGGGTGGTAGAGCAGGAGCAAGATGGTGGCTACAGGCAGACTTTCTAGGAGTGGCCTGGCTCCTAAGCCTAAGAATATCCGTCGGTCTGAGATAAACAGTAGTCAGATGAGAAGATGTTTTTTGTCTAGATTCAGTAGTGTGACAGGTCTCCTCGGAAGCTGGTGCCTGCATCGTGGCTCTGGACCCAACCGAGGCAGAGACAGCCAAAGGCTCGGAAGACGAAGAAGCTTTCTGCAGAATACTGGACTCCGAAAGGGTCTCAGTAAAGGCCTGCATAAATATCAAATCGGGTATCAGGAGCTGCGAAAAAGCCTCACTGAATTCCGGAGAACTGACAACTTGCTTAGCGGTAGAGTTGTTGGAAGGCTTAGCCTTGTGTGGCCTGTATCTATCTTTATCTCCATGTTTTTTCGGAATCTCCATGGATTGTTGGCTGACAGATGCCATTTCAGAATGCAAAGATGGAAGATGAAAATACCTATCTACAATAAGAGCTCTACGGTGAATGGTTCTCATGTTAAAGAGGGCACAGAACTGGGAATGGGGAACGTCGTGGTCTGGGCCTAAACACGTGATGCAGTATGAATGGAAGTCTCGGTGTGGGATCTGCTTTCCACAGGCGAGACAATTGTTAACTTTTTCGGACATCGGTTAGTGCAAGAAAAAAAGATCCCCAACGGGATACTTAGCTTTAGATGTTTACAGCTGAAAATCAAACTCTGGCAGCGACAGACTGGCACACTTGCGAACTCCTTCTGCTACAGGCAACACGGCAAGAAAGACTGATGTAATGGCATTGGCTGCCTTGCTTTAATAGGACTGGTGACTTGACATCAGACTACAGGCGACAGCAGCCGACGCAGAAAAACATTAATTGTGGTATTCGTGCCGGCCGAGGGCTACTACAGCAGGGATAACCCACAGGTGATGACTGCAACAGTGAAACACGAACAGCTTCCTAAGACCATCTCCAAATCAGTATGTCTGTAGACACCTGAGGAAATTAGACTAATAGGTCAGCTAAGAGGGAATAAACAAAAAATGGCTCCCCCCCTCAGTCTCAGAAAAAAGTAAAAAAATCTAGATAAAGGGGGATGGTAGGGTGGGAAGGAATACCGCAACAATCAGTGAAACATCTACTGTTATAGTAAGTTCTCACACAACTGTACTATACCCACTCATAGACGCTTGCTGCAGTATTCCAAGCTGTTGGGTGATTACCAAAGCCGAGGCTGCCTAAAGAGTTGCCGGATGAGACAAAGGAGAGCTATCAAAAACACTTCCAGTTTGTAATGCTTAGTAAAGCTATGCACTAAGGACCAAGTAGCTGCTTCTAGGATAGCCCTCAATTCTAAATCCTTTGGGGGAAAAAAAAACTCCTGAAGAAACCACTGCTCTGGTAGAACGTGCCTTCACTGGTGAAGGTAAAAAATTATCATGTTGAGTGCAACAAAAGGAGATGGCTTTAGAAAACCAGTTAGCAATAGTTTGCTTTGAAATAGGGATACTGAGTTTGGATACTTGGAAGAAGATAAAGAGCTGGTCAGTCTTGTGGATAGATTGTTTTGTCCACATAGGATCTCAGCTGTGTATATACATCCAGTGAGTGCAGGATTCTTTCTCCCCTATTTTGTGGGTTAGAAAAGACAGTAGGGAACATACCTTTCAACCTGGAAACTTTAAAAATCTGGGCAAACGCCCATGAAAAGTAGGTGCAACTGGCCAAAAATTGGGACATTGATTAATATATAACTTTCATACATAATCAGGCAACCCCGCCTACTCCAATGGGATTGTAGGATACCAACATGAATATTGAAGTCACTAAATAGTCACTAAATAATAATAAATAATGGCAGACATTTGAATTTCAAACTTCTTATCCCTCAGAAAATACATAATAATGCAAAACCTGTTATTCTAGCAACTATCGGAATTTAGAGGAACAATATTTAAAATCTGTCCCTTTTCTGAGCCTTTGTCCCACCATTATTTTTGGCTTTGTCAAGATTTCTTGCTCTGAAAGATTGAGAAGTATCAGCTCGCAAAGGCTATCACTGCTACTTCTCAATCACAGCTTTGCTGACTGCTAGATCCTGAAAGTAACAGTGGAAAGAAATGCAAATCACTAACTTGCAGCTGCAGGCTTGCAGCACTTCACTAAGGTAACAGCACTAGGCATCACAAACATAATACAAGTATTCCAGTATGTTTGTTCACAGTACTTACACGTTCCCACCGGTTTCCTATGTCTGCTCGTAAAGGGTCACTCAAGTCTGCCTTTCAAGTTAAAAAAATGCTCGGGTTGGGTGTCTCAAATTATTCTCAGAACTTCTGCCAGAAAATACAAGCAACATGTCTGGTTACCTGTTCCAGCCGTGCTTCTTGTTAAAATCCAATCACAAGGCCCTACCAGTCAGAGATATGGCCTCCCCCAGCTCATAACTACTTACACAAGCCAAAGAAATATAGAATGCCTTCAAATAAAAGATCAGACAAACACGGATAAATATCCCTTCAGTTCTGGTTCTGCTTCAGTAAAAATGAACCCATCTGTATAACTGTTGGGACTCACAGATAATTACATCTGCAAAAACACATTCAGACTGCATCACATTGGTGCATTTTAATGCTCCAGTAAAGTTAGAATGTATAAGAAAGTGAATTCCACAGATTTGCGTTGCAAATACTAACATTTATAACTAAACCATCAATACAATGAACTTTGCCCTGCTAGTTACAAATAAGCCTTCCTTCTTTTCATTAGCATGAGTTATAATTTTTAGCAAGGGAAACTACATTTTTGGGAATATGGAAAAAAATGCTGGACTTCCTCAAAGCATTCAACCATGGTGAAATAGCAATATCATACAAAAAAATGTGCAAGACGTGTTTATGGAACCAGTCTAAGTTCAGATGCAAACCAATAGACTCATTAATGATTAGAATTATGCCTAATAAACATGTTTGTTTTTTCTCTGATTATTGAACTAATGTGAAAAAAGAAAATTCACTTCCATTCATCTGACAATTTTCTCTCCCTTTCCAACTAGTGCTTACTACAAAATACTCTGATAATGTACTGACTACAGTCATGCTCATGTGTCTACATTCTACATAATGTCTAATTCAACTGAAGTAATTGGGCAATCCTTTTCAGATTCAAGGTGCAAAGTGTATAAATTCAATTTGTAGTAGTAAGTGGAAGTGTAATCCTGCATACCTTCTAATAACAGAACTTGTGACACCTGCCCTGGAGGAAGCCTCTACTGCATCATAGCTGCAAATGATGCTATGCTTGGCCACTTGTGAGACCTGAGCAAACACTGATATGGCATGTTGCCTACTAGCATATCCTTCCATTGTAGCCAAGGTTTTGTTTAAGTTCCCCTAGATAAACAGCAAATACTTAGTCATTTGGGCCTGATAGCTCAGATCTCTGAAGGCTGGGGTGGATGAAGTACATACCTTCCTAATCTATCCATTGCTATGCTGTCTTTATCTGAGGGAAATCATCAACAGGTAGGAGTTTAGAAGGCTTGTCTGTAGCCATGGACAACACAGAAGAATCTGCCAAATGAATCTTGCTTAAAAAATTTTAAATCTTCAGACACTTTACAAAATATATCAAGCCTTTTGGGAGCTGGTAATTGATGATCAAGAGTACTGGACACAGATGCAAAGGCATCGAGAAAGGCCTCTGGGACAGGAAGGACGGGTGCAGGAGTGCCTACCCCTAAAAGATTACATCATCTTTGTTGCACATCACAGGTTTGTTTTTTTTTTTCTCATTGGATCCTGTTTGGGCATCCTGCAGACAACTACAGCACCAGAAACGAGAAAGAGAAACTTTTTGCTGATTATAGGTACCTTTTTGGCTTTGTTCTTGACTATTTTTGCTAACAGCACTTCTTAAAGCTGTTTTAAAGTAGTTCTGCTCATATTTCTACTGTATTTTACTGTTTGTGCACTTTGTTTCTGCTTAAATTCAAAGTTTAAAATGCATTTACTGTTGTAGGGTACACACGCAAGTGTGATAGCCTTTTTTGTGTTTATTTACCGTTTAACTGCATTTTTTTGCTTAATTCAACCTTAAAAAACAAACATAAAAACAAAAAAAGTACTATCTGTTTGCCCGTTTTCCGGCTTTTTCTATACTAGAATAGTCCAGATCCCAGATTTGCTGGTTTCAGGACTTTATTTTGTGTTTCTGAGTTGTGCAGACCTTGCTGTGGTAGAGGGAAGTCTTTCTGCTTATCAGTGAGAGTGGTAAGCATTGAGCAGCCTATCTGTCGCTAGAGGAGTGGTTTCCAGCTCTGAAATTGTACCTTATTGGCGATTTGGGGCTGCTTTCTATCCCTTTCAACTTTCTGCATTAAAAATCCATGTTTGTGCGAGTTTGCACATCGTGCATTGCCATTTAGCTAGGGTTAAACTATTACGGGAGCCAGAAAGTCTGCTCTCCAAATTTTCCCTTAGAACTAGCCAGTTTTTCAGTTTTAGCACTCAAACCTGATTCGTTGAGCTCAGCACTTGGTTAGAACTCGTTGTAAGCACTAGATAGTTTATAAATTGCTATAGCACTCAGCTTTCCTTACTAGTAAAGAGAAAAACAGTTTTACTACTTAAATAAATAAACACATATCCAGACATGTCTAAGGGACAGCTCCTGGTGTTTTCTCCTGTCTACCTGGTGAATTTGGGCATCCTGTGGCAATATAGCAATTGCCTCATTTACACAGACAACCCTCTCTTCCTACCACCCAACACTACAACAGGTGAGAGATGCACTTATATTGCCAAACTGGAAGCCAAGCTCTCTCCAGCCAAGACTGGACTAGTCAGTCAAGAGGAGAAGGTAAACACCTGCACCACACCACACTCAACACACAGTCCTTCAAAACCTACACCACTAAAGCTCACACATAGTAACACAAAACACACACCTACATCCGCGGAGGCTCTTAATAAAAATCTGCCTAAGCAATAGAGACTTCCAAAGCTGAAACGCAAGCAACCCCCCCCCCCCCCAACACAACCCTAGTGACATATAGCTCACAAAACCAGTGTGCAACTCAACCTCAGCCCCTAAGGCAAAACAAAATACCCAATACACTAGTCATAGGTGACTCTGTAGTCAGACACACTGATGTCCCACTCACCAGGCTAAACAAGGAGAAAGTTGGGTGCCAGGATCTGCCACATAATGCACACAAAGGTCACTCAACAACAAGTACAAATATAAGTCTGTCATTGTCCATGTTGGAGTGAACGACCTGAGACTTACCTCCCTGGACTACATGAAAATAGACATGGAGCAGCTTTTGGATCTTGTAGCCCAGCCAGGTATGACCCTAGCCCTGAGTAGCACCCTGCCATCGCCCAGAATTATACCACAGTACAAGGACAAAATGATTGACTTCAACAATTGACTAAGCTTCTGGTGTCATTCTAAGGGGATCCAGTATCTGTCTGCCTGGGATGACATGATTGACAGACCATGATGTTTTGCCAGAGATAGCTTGCACATATTGCTCTGGGATTCTGGATACTGGCTAAGGCTCTTGTCACCCCTATAGTGCCTTTTTAGGCAAGGTTCAAATGACAAAATCTCCACCGTAACAGGTACAAGCAAGCAAAATCTGAGGGTAATGCTACTCAATGCTAGAAGTCTAAACCTCAAAATGCACTCACTTGAGGCACTCCTTAAAATGGAGAACATCAACATCTGTGCAGTGACAGAGACCTGGTTCAAGGCTTCAGACAGCACCCCTGCACTACCAGGATATAATTCATACCACAATCTTCGGTCACCTAACCTGGACCGAAACACTAAAGGTGGAGGAGTGTCCATATTCATCAAGGATATCCACACCTCCAAGCTAGTTGCCCAACATAATGCATCCAAGATTCTCCAAGTGCAACTAACACTGGGCAAGACTGCAATCTAAATTGTAGCTTGCTACCGATCCCCCACCAAGCCCCAAGATTCCCACTCCACTTTTCTTAACATACTGGAAAATATTAAGGTACAACCCAATACCCTAATACTGGGTGACTTCAACTATCCCGCCATTATCTGGGAAAACTATCATGTACCAATACATTTGCTCAACATTTTTTGGAATTCATAAACTCCAATGCCTTGAATCAACTTATCCATACCCCCACCAGGGACAGCAATATCCTAGACCTGGTTATTACCAACATAGGTGACGGATGCTCCACACCAGAGGTCAGCTCCTTGTTGGTCAGATCCGACCATAAGCTAATCACCCTAGACATCCACATCCCGCCCCCACCTCCCATTAAGGAAACCACCGTAAACAACTTCTCCAAAGCCAACTTCAAGCTTCTTAAGACAGAAGTGGCAAAATTCACGACACCCATACAGATGGAAGTACGACTGCTGAATCTTACACCAATGCACTGTATGAACACATACATGAGTGCATGGATCGTGCCATCCCAAATAGAACCAAGACGCTCTCCTTCAAAAAAAGGAAGCCAATCTGGTGGTCACCTGCCATAAACAAACTCTACAACAGAAGGAAGAAACTGTTGCAAAAAAGAGTAAGATCCCATGATTGGAAAAACTCCCTTGTTAGCCTCAGTAAGAAGCTGAGATCCTTCATAAAATCCTCCAAAGCTAGTTACAAAAACAAAATCACCACAGATTGTAAAGACAGCCATAAGGCATTCTATAGCCATATGTCAAGAATCTCAAATGGCAACACTCAGATTTTATTTATTTATTTATTTTTATTTTATTTATTTTGCATTTGTTGACCGTGAGAGTTCAACTGGATTACAAGTACATTTTCAATGGAGGCCTGGGGAGAAAAGCTCCAAGAGAACAATTTTTTACAAAACATATTTTTAAGGGCAGACTTTTGACATACAATTTCCACAGAAGAGAATTTGACATATATATTAACTAACAGCTAGAATACATTCATTCTTTACAATATAATATTCAATTTAGAAGATATTCCTAAGTTTAGGATTCCTGTGATAGATTTACTATCAGAGAAAAAGCAGAGAGATGCAGAATAAGGCTCCGAGGGAGCAGATGATGCTCGCTATAGTTGAGAAGGATAACAAACTGATTTACTATATGTCTTCGCCTGGTTTTAGCTGAGAAGGATAATAGATCTGCTCTGAGTTACTGCACAATGGCACTAAATATAGAGAAACAACTGATATTGCCAACATCCTGGCAGAGAGGTTCAGTGCTAACTTTACCCCCCCCCCCCCAAAAGGACCCATCTCAATACCGGAAGAATGCAAAGTCCCTATAATCACAGCCACACAGGTAAAAAATGCACTCTCCAAAGCCAAGAATACAGCATCCATGGGACCAGACAACATCTTAGGCTGTGTTCAGCACGAACTCCAAAACAAACTGGCATCTCACCTAAGTACCATGTTCAATCATAGCCTTACTTTAGGCTTTCTGCCTACTGAATGGAGCACAACTACGGTTATCCCACTCCACAAGGGGGGAGTCACCACGGACTCCAGGAACTACCGCCCCATTAGCCTGACGAGCCTGATCTGCAAGGCCATGGAACGTATCATCATGGAACTTATAAACAAAGACATAGGTAATCTCCAAACTCTGGACCCCACCCAGTTTGGGTTTGTGAAAGGTAGATCATGTCTCCTAAACCTGATTCACTTCTTTGAAGCAGTCACCAGGGCCATAGACGAGGGTAAGGTGGTTCACACAGCCTGCCTTTCTAGACCTAGCCAAGGCCTTCAACACCATCCCCCACTCTGAAATCATAGATAAACTCACTAAACTAGGCATAAACCCCTACATCACAAGATGGGTTGCCAATTGGCTCACTGACAGAACCCACACAGTGAAAGTAGCCGACTCCAAATCCAACTCCAGATCAGTGACAAGTGGAGTACCATAGGGTTCAGTCCTGGGTCCCCTCCTGTTTGGCATCTAATTCTCTGAAGTACAGGCTAACACAGACGTTCTATGGCTAACAAAGTTCGCAGATGACTGTAAACTAGGTGCCATTATTGAATCCCCTATTGATGTGGACATTCTACAAAAGGGCATCAGTGAGACAGATACCTGGTTTCAAAGCCATAGCCTCAAGCTCAACACTACAAAATGCATTGTTATCCCCTTTGGGAAAAACTCTGTGCCCATGAACTACCACATAGGTGGTAGTCCACTTAACACCAAAAGTGTGATAAGAGACCCAGGGACACAGGTAGACAGTAGTCTCTCCTTTGATAACCACATTGCCACAGTAGTCAGGAAATCTTTCTACGTGGCACACCTAATCACAAAAGGTTTCTCATCCAGAAAAAAGGAGGTCATTGTTCCTTTTTACTCATCTCTCATTAGACCTACTATATAATACAACACCCCATTTGGTATGTACCTCACAAGACCTCTACAACAACTGGAAAGGCCGCAGAAATACCTCACAAAGAAAATCACCGGCCTCAAACAGATGCCCTATGCAGACCATCTCAAAAAACTCCAGCTCTACTCCATGGCATATCGTCTACTCAGAAGCAATTTCTGCCTAACGTACAAAGCCATGTCAAACCCAGAGCTGTTGCACATGCTACACATAAAGAAATCCCAATCCCTCCGAGCCACACGTTCCAGGAAAGAAATCCCAATCTCTCCGAGCTACACACTCTAGGGACCTAAACCTTGTCACCACAATAAACAGAACATGCTGGAGGGATAGTTTCCTGTCCCAGAGACTTCCCATACTCTGGAACAGACTACCCATTTATGTCAAACAGAGCACCTCATTAGCCCTGTTTAAGAAAAATCTTGATGATTGGATGGGAGATAGGAAATTCACCCCAGGGATCACTTCTGTGGCTCTGCTCGACAGGGGCACAGGAAAATAAATTTCTTGGGTGGCGAAAGCCAGGGAATCTTTATGGCTAGGCTTATATAGGCCCTACAGCCGTTAGCCTAGTATCTACCTACGAACCTATGAACCAAAGTATCTCGTGTTACACATGGTTTCCCAATGAAGCTTCTACAACAGTGAAATCCAGTGAAAGGGCATCTTCATCAATGAAGGCCACTTGGCCTAGAGAAAGGATTGGAGAACAGTAGACTAGTGAGTGCTCAACAGAGTCTGAGTCTGCCTCCTCATCCTCAAAAGAAGATTCTAAATGTCTCTTTTGCAGTGTAACAGGAGCAGGAGCAGATAATGTAAAAGATGGTGGGGCTTGAGTGCCATTCTGGCCTTAAACAGACCCTGGGAGAAATTGTGTCTATATTATATCCTCAAAGAGGTGTTCCATCGAACGCCTCTTCATCAACCCTTAAAACGCGAAATCACAAAACAACAAACATCTACATCAGCGATTTCTTTCCCTGGGAAAGAAATCACTTGCCCTAAAAAGAAAAACATATCACTACAAACATTAAAAAGTGGCAGGCTTTGCCCCCCACATCACCCCCAACTAAATATACCAACTCCGAGATCGCACTACAGTGGGGAAAATGACAAATTAACAGGAGCAGGAGCAGATAATAGACAGATGAGCAAATGATATGCGATGTAGATGCTCGCTGTTTTGTGATTTCATGTTTTAAGGGTCAATGAAGAGGCATTCGATGTAATGCCTCTTTGAGGATATATTATAGACCCGGAGAAATAAATCCATTCCTTTTCATTGGATGTTTGGGGAAAGGGAACATTATAGGTTTTCTGTTTTTTTCTTTTAGGGTGCGATGTCCGCTTTCACAAAATGTTGCGGTTCCCACCCCTGACATCTTGGTAAGTGACTCTAATATTTCTTCTATGACCCAAATTTGTTGTATAACCTTGGGTCCTTCAGAGATAATTATATGATGTTTCCCTTCTCACTAGTGTCAGTAAGATCAGCCATTTCAGGTATGTGAACTTTAGACACCATATCAACCTCTGCTGGGGTTATGGTAGTGAACTTCTGAGAAGGCATTGGGTGTACAACGGGTTCCAAAGTCTCAGTGGGTCTAGGTCTGAAATTTCTTTCTCTTCTATATAGGCAGAACATCAGGAGTGGAAGGGTCTGCCATTTTACTCAGTGTGAAGGACTTAAGGCGATGGGTTTCTAAATATGTATTGAATGAGGAAAGTTGTGTCAGTAAGGTTTTAGGTATGAAGAATTGGTAAATCATACAATTCCTACAGTCAGGCTCTGCAACTAAACAAAGAGGCACTGGGACTGGACAGCCCTGTAGGGAATTTGACGACCACAATTACACTTCCCCTCAAAGCTCACACCTCATAAAGTACCAAACATCAATATAAAAAAAAAGAAAATCAGTGAAGGTTCCCCAAAGGAGCACTTATCTGAACCAGTGAAGGTCAATGGTACCAATGACCATTCTTAGAACAAACCAAGTTTAGACTGGTGGCAAGACAATCTCGGGTTTTATGCTCGTACATCCACTTATGTACTCTCACACCCATGGACTTAAGTCATACATTGGAAGTAAGGCTCTATGGAAGGTTTTGGCTTTAGTACTCAAGCCAGACATCAAGGTTATCTGGCAAGATGTCTCAACAGTTTGGAATACAGATACAGCAACAGTAATAGGTCTCTGCCACAATGTCTAGCTCTCTGGAAAGTATGGATACAGAGAAAGCCAAATGGCAGCATTATGGACTGGAAATCCTACCCACCTAGAGCAGACAGAAGTAACATTTTGTGTTGATCCTTCATGCTAATGTGCCACAAGGGCATTTGTGAAGTTAACTGATAAAAGCAGGTGCTCTTTAGCAGAAGGAGAATGACTCCAGTGGATAACCATCATCCTTGAATTGACAAACCAGATTTGCTTAATGAAATGGTTGAGGTTCAGGATGAATTGCATTCAGAATCGAGGAGCGGCAGAAATAAAATAGCTGGTCTCATTCTGACAGAGGACAGGCTTTACAGGAACTTTAAAGAGAAAAGTCAGGGTCTGTCATAAAGTGCTATTTTACACTTCAGTGAGGCATTCAGTATCAAGTAGCTTCAGTGCAATTTTGTTTATTCACACTTCATCCAAACCTTGCTAACTTACATGGAGCAAGCTGGTGGTGCACTGCAGGGTGATTTTACAATCTTTCCCACTGTAGCAGTATTGGGGAGTTGTTACATATTAATTTAGAGAGATGAGGCATCCACTTAGATTTTTTTTAACTTTATAATGAGTTTTGAGTTACACTTCATTACATTAAAAAAATGATGAAGAGCTACTTGCTTTTGAATGGTATGATGGAACACAGAGAATGCACCTTTAGAGCTATGCACAGATAACCTGGGTTTCTGGGCGGAACTCTTCCAATGTAGGGGGAAGGGAGGGTTGGGGGATGTGGGTGACCTAACAGCTCAAAGGCGTAGCTACACAGACAACGCACTATTCTTCTCAGATGGCTTTCTCAGCCATGGCAAATCTATCCTTCCAGGGTGTCCAGGACTTTCCTCTCTGCTGTGAGAATGAGGTCATCCTCTTGAAAAATAAAAGCAACACAGGTGGGAAAGGTAAATAAGATACAGAGCTCTATTCTCTCTTTCTCTCTCTCACTCTAAAAGGAGTTTCTTCTCTCCTAGGGAGTAGCTTACTCTGTAATAAGGTGCACTGGATGAGAGAGGTCTTTTATCTCTGTCACAGTAGTAACCACTTTGAATACAGTTGGTTTAAAGTTTTATTTCCATTTTCAAGCAATTGCCTTTTTGGCAGCCACCAGAATTAAAGTTAACAAGGCCTTATACTATTGTCTAGCAATTCATATCCTAAATCCCATCTCAAAAAAAAAAAAAAATCATAATTAGAAGTTATGTACTCACCATAACGTTCCATCTGAGTAGGTAGTTCATTTGTCTGCAACTTGTGGGTCACGGATCCAATATCGGATCCGAGCCGGCAACTTGTTTCAAGCTAATGGATCCGAGCTCCTAGCTCCTCCCTTCACCCATAATCCCCTGCTAACCCTCCATGACCTCAGATCGAGTTTGCCTCTCAATATATATCCAACAAAGGATATCTAAAAACTAATAGATCCGAAGAAGGTCAGGGGGAAGGAGGGGGGGGATGGTTGCTGACAAATGAACTACCTACTCAGATGGAACGTTATGGTGAGTACATAACTTCTAAATCTGAAGTAGGATTGTTCATTTGTCAGCAACCTGTGGGACAGAGTCCCCAGCTACCTGCACCCTGGGTGGCCATCATGGAAGGATATTACGAAGCACCGCAGAGCCAAAGGATGCTCTCCCTCTAGAAAGCAGGTCTAGCTTGTAGTGGTTGATAAAGGTATGAGATGAAGCCCAAGTGGCTGCAGAACAAATATCATCCAAAGGAACTCTAGACTTGAAAGCCGCAGAAGTAGAAATGGAGGGAGTGGAATGAGCACAAACTCCTTCTGGTGCGGGTCTACCCGAGGCTTGATGAGCCAGCAGGATACATTGGGAAATCCAGCGAGATAAAGATACTTTAGAGATAGCTTTCCCCAAGTTAAATTTGGCAAAGGAAACGAACAGCTGGTCAGATTGTCTATGGCCAGCCGTCCTATGAGTATAAAAACGAAGCTGCCTATGAACATCCAATGAGTGCAGCTTGTATTCACCCTTATTTTGATATTTAGGGAAGAAAACAGGTAAATTTATGGATTGGTTAATGTTGGTTTCTGATGCTACCTTGGGAAGAAAGGAGGGATTGATCCTGAGGTACACTCTATCAGGGTGAAAAATCAGGTATGGAGGCTTTACAGAAAGAGCCTGAAGTTCCGACACTCTTTTAGCTGAAGTAATGGCTACAAGGAATGCTGTTTTCCATGAGAAGAATTTGAGATCCACTGAAGCAGCGGGTTCAGATGGTGGAGCAGTCAAGGCTTGAAGAACTAAAGTAAGATCCCATGGGGGTACGGCTTCTTTTACAGGAGGTCTAAGTAAAAAGGTACCCTTGAGAAAGGTTATACACAATTTGGCTGACATCAAGGGCCCTGTATCATGTCCCACATGATAATGAGAAATGGCTGCCAATTGCACTTTGACAGTTGAACAACTAGCGCCTTCTTGAAAGAGTTCAGTTAGGAAGTCTAAAATGGATGGAAGAGGAGCCGTAAAGGGATCTAGATCGCGGCGCTCCGCCCAGATGGAAAAACGTTTCCATTTACTGTGATACACTTTCCTGGTGGAGGGCTTATGAGCTGCCACGAGGATGGCTTTGACTGGTGAAGAGATACCAGGAGTCCTAACTAGGAGTGGAACTGGAGCAACCAAGCTGTCAGTTTCAGATTGTCCAGGTTTGGAGTTGGCAAGTCCAATGGATGGGAGATGAGATCCGGAATGGGATCTAGAATCCAAAGGTGATTCACAAGGTGAGACCACAGGTAAGGGAACCAAATTTGTCGAGGCCAGAATGGGGCAATGAGAATCATTTTGCTCCCCAACCGCGAGGCTTTCTGTAAGAGTTGTATCATCATTGGAAGAGGAGGATAGGCATAGAGTAGACCGGGTGGCCAAGCATGCACCAGAGCGTCTCTTGGAGATTCCCCTGGTGGGGGGATTAGAGCGAAGAAATTGTCGCATTTGGCGTTTGATGGAGATGCAAAAAGATCGCAGCAGGGTTGCCCCCATGTTGTGAATATCTGCTTCGCTACTAGAGGATTGAGAGACCACTCGTAAGGGGTAAGAAGGGTGCGGCTGAGCCTGTCCGCTAGGATGTTGGTCCTCCCCGGAATGTGCGTTGCAATCAGAAAGCGGTTGGTGGAGATCGCCCATTCCCACACTCTCATGGCTTTGCGGCAAAGAGGATAAGATCTGGTTCCTCCCTGTTTGTTGATATACCAGACCACTGACATGTTGTCCGAGTGAATTGCAATCGTTCCTGCAGGGAGGAAGCTCTGAAGTGCTTGCAACGCCAACAGCACCGCTCTCATCTCCAGAACATTGATATGCAGGGAGGTCTCTGTATCGTTCCACGTGCCTTGGACTGTCCTGCCTGAGTAATGCCCCCCCACCCGAGGCGGGAAGCGTCCGTGGTCACCGTGGCGATAGGGGGAGAGGTGCAGAAGGGACGGCCCCTATGGAAGTTCGATGCTTGGAGCCACCATAGTAGCGCCCTTCTGCAAGCCTTGCTGATAGCAATGGCATGGTGGAGAGGAAGGGATAGGAAGGACCATTGCACCAACAGAGTCCATTGCAGGACTCGCATGTTCAAACGGGCGCATGGAAGGAGTGTAATCGCTGCCGCCATGGAGCCTAGTGCCCTCAGGATCAATTCTGCTGGTGAAGCCTCTGAATGAAGGATAGCCCGCACATGGAGTTGTAGATTTCTGATTCTCTCGGCAGTTAGGAAGGCTCGCAAATCTCTGGTGTTTATTCTGGCACCTATGAACTCTATGATCTGTGTTGGAGCCAGTAGAGATTTGTCGACATTGATAGTAATGCCTAGTTGTGGGGCTAGATGGAGAAAGAAGTCTCTGGCCGAGCAAAGTAGATGCCTTGTTGGTGCAGTCAGGAGCCAGTCGTCCAGGTACGGGAAGACCTGAATTTTCCTGGAGTCTCAGGTGGGCCGCAATCACCGCTAACACTTTGGTGAACACCCTGGGGGCTATGGTGAGGCCAAAGGGAAGGACCCTGAACTGGTAGTGACTGGCTCCCAGCCGGAAGCGAAGGAACCTCCTGGATCGCTTGTCCATTAAGATGTGGTAATACGCATCCTTGAGGTCTATAGAGCACATCCAATCATTCTCCCTCAAAAGGGGGAGGATAGATTGAAGAGTGACCATTCGGAATTTTTCCTTGGTTACTGACAGGTTCAAGCGGGAAAGGTCTAGAATGGGTCTGAGATCCCCCGTCTTTTTTGGCACCAAAAAGAACCTGGAGTAGAACCCTAATCCGAGCTGGTCTTGGGGGACGGGATGGATGGCTCTTTTTCTTAGCAGCTGCTGTATTTCTGCGGCTGCGGCCTCTCTGTGATCGGGTGGTACATCGGGGAGGTTCTTGGATCGGGGGATATGAAGAATTGGTATTTTGTATCCTCTGGATATGATGCGAAGCACCCAGCGGTCTGTTGTGATGGACTCCCATGCCGCTAGATGTTTCGAAAAACGCCCCCCGACTGCCTCCAGAGTGGAGCAGCCAGGCAACCCCTCAGGGCTGCTGCGCGGGCCGCTCAGAGAAAGGTTCTCTGGACCCAAAATTTCTCGGAGTCCCTCTGCCCCTGGGGCGACGTCCTCCCTGTCCACCTCTGCCACTGTAGGACTGGTTGTCCAGAGCTGGTTGGGAATGTTGTGATTTCCGGAACCACATCTTCTTCTGACCCTTTTGGTTCCTTGAAAAGGACCGCTGGGGAGCAGAGAAGCGGACTCCGATGGCAGACAACGTCTTCCCGTCCTTCTCACTCTGGACAAGCATCTCGCGAACTGTTTTGCCAAAAAGGGCAGAACCATCAAAGGGGGCATTCGCGAAGGACGCTTTAAAGGGCTCCGCAAAGTCGCAATGACGGAGCCAGGCCTGACGTCGCATGACTAGGCCTGCTCCGCTAGCCCTAGCGGCTCCCTCTGTGGCGTGGGACAACAGCCGCATAGAGGTGTTTGAAATAGATCTCAGAGTGGCCATTCGGGTGGAGTACAATTGTTTATCCTCCTCCGACATGGACTCAGGGGGGGATGCAGCGTATTCTTTGATAAGATCCCGCTGCATCCTGCTGACATGTGCCATATAGTTCAGAGACCTTACTGAGAAGGTCGCTGAACTAAAGACTCGCTTCCCTAAGCGATCCATCAAACGGGACTCTTTGCTCAGTGGATGGACTGAGGGACTCTCCGGAGCCAATTCCCTCTTTGTGGCTGCTGCAGTCAACATGGCATCTACAGGGGGGCCCTTACTCCAATGTGACCGGTCTGAGGGGGGGGCTAAGAATCCTATCCGGTCTCTTCGGTATAGGCTCCACGGTGTCTGGATCCTTCCATGCCCTGGTGGTAATGAGGTCCACCAGGGGGTCGGCAGGAGGGGACACCCAGGAGGTAGACAGGCCTGCCTCGAATGCCTCCAGAAACACGGACTCGTCAAAGGAAGACTTGGGGGCAGTCCACCCACCTCTGATTCTAAGCATCTCCATGATGTCTCCAAAGGAGACATCCTCAGGGGGTGATCCTGGGGAGCCTTCCCCTTCCTCCAAGTCCATGTCCTCGGTTAAGGACTCAGGGGAGTCCACGTGCCTCCTTTTGCACTTATGCTTGCGGGGAGCTTCCTCGGGGGGACTGTCCGAGGAGGCCTCGCCAGCAACATCTTGTTCCAATGGAACTATCTGTGACATCGAAGCAGGCTGTCCCTTTGGCCGGGTGATGGAAGCCTGGCCCAACAGAGAGGGAATGCAGGGAGGAGTCGATGCAAGGACCGGGGGGTCCGGATGCTCTCAACAGAGCCCTCTCCACAACATCGAATGCCGAGGGAGAGCCACTCTCCAATGGATCCGAAAGTCGGCTCCCACTCGGATCTGATGAAGGGATCGGAGCCGGCGCCAAGACAGTCGGATCCGAGGGACCAGTGTGCTCCGACCTGGACGGAGCCGAAGGCACACTGAATCCCTCGGATCCGAAGCTCGGACCACAGCTCCGAGAGGTCGGATCCGAAGCACCAAGTACTGTCGGCGCCGACCCACCCCCGGCTCCAAGGCTGCTCGGCTCCAAGCGCTCCGAACCCGGGTAGCGGGTCGGAGAAGGAGCAATTGGGTGGAAAAAAGGTGTCGAGCTCCCCCCCTGAGGGGGGGGAGGCAAGAGCACTCCCATCTGCAGCTGGGCCTGGATGAACCTTCGCATCATCCGGTCCAAGTCTGCATCTGATAAGCTGAAAGTGGATCTTGAAGAGGCCACCGAGGCAGGCCTGGAATGCCGCCTCGATGACCTCGACGGAGATCGGGTCTCCTCCTCCTCGGGCCCCGGGGAGAAAGAAGGGGATCGGAGCCGAGGAGGAGGAGACCTAGAAGCAGTGAAGGGAGAAGCCCGCTTAGCTGGCGGGGCCGAAACGGAGGTCTCGGCCCGCCGCTTGTGGTGCTTCTCCCTCCGTTTCTCCCTCCTGGCCTCCCTGTCCTCCGACACTTTAGCGGGAGTTTGAGTCCCAGTCAGAGGCAGGGGGGCAGGAGTGGCAACCACCACAGGCTGTGATGGAGCCACGGGAGCAGCAGGTGTAGCGGAGGCCGAAGCTGAATCCGGGGGTAGAAGCCCCGCCAGGACCAGCTTTGACCTCCGTTCTTTCAGTACCCTGGGGTTGAACGCTGCACAGATAGTACAGCCTGAGGTGAGGTGTTCAACCCCAAGGCACCGAACGCACCGAGTGTGGCCATCAGCCGGGGAGAGCTTATGGCCACACTCGGTACATTTAGAAAATATGGCTTTTGGGGCCTCAGCCATTCCCTTTTTTTTTTTTTTTTTTTAAACAAAAAAGGAAAGAGAAAAAAAAAAAAATAACTACACACACAGGCCCCAAAAGACACTCAACAAACACTCACACACTAGCGACCAGCGAAGGGAGGGTATTAATTAAAAAATAAGGAACCTAACTCAGACACACTTTACAAGTATTACTTTAAACTAAAAAAGAAAGAATTTCCTGACTAAAATAATTAGTAAAAGTTAACTTTTTTCCACTTATCTGACAGAGCTCAAAAAGGATCCAGCCATCACAAGCGCGGAAAACTAGATCTGAGGTCATGGAGGGTTAGCAGGGGATTATGGGTGAAGGGAGGAGCTAGGAGCTCGGATCCATTAGCTTGAAACAAGTTGCCGGCTCGGATCCGATATAGGATCCGTGACCCACAGGTTGCTGACAAATGAACAATCCTACTTCAGATCCTTTGTTACACCAATTTGCTTACAAAATATTTCTGACAGTACTGTGTAGGCAATTTTTAAAATCTGCCAGCTCCTTACACTCCCAAAACATATGTTTGCAGTTACCTCTTTCTTCTCCATCACACTTCCAGCATTCTCCATCTACCTAAGGAAAATTCTTTGGAGTCTGTTTGGGGTACAAAAATATCTGTGCAAACACTTTCAAGCAAAACTCCTAAATGTCCTAGACTTTATTGCATATTTAGGCATCTTATATATGCCTTCTAATTGTTTTTCTGTGAACTGCGTATCGAATCTCTCTACCCAGTCTTTTCTAAACTCCTCTGATTGATACTTATGGTTATTGTGCTGTATTTTATATGCCCTACTAATTATCCCGTTTTTTTTTAAAGCAACTTCTGTTCTAGATTGAACTAAAAAGTCTACCAGATCAAGTCTTTCAGTTAGGCTTCCCCAACCCCTTTCTCTTTGCCTATACTCTGATATCAATCCCTGATAGGAAGGCAGTCTCAAGCTTGCAGTCCAAATGTCTTCTTTGCCTCTTCCCATTAAATTACCTTTTCCTCTCTAGTTATTTGCTCCCAATACCTTGGCTCCTTTGCCAGTTTTCTCCAGTAATCTCCACCTCTCTCTCTTGCCTACTGTCTGTACCCCCTAACTGCAGTCATCTCTATCGTCAAACTCTCCTATCTACATTCTCATGTTGGCTTAGTTCTTAGAATCAGCCTGCCTCCTCTTCTTTATACTCCTGACTAGATTTTGAGGAAGGACCAAAGAGCCCCACCTCCCAACATAAAAGACAGTATCAATGATGACCTGCCTAAGCTTCTCCTGAGAGGAACAGAATATGAGCCACACCATATTTAGCCCACATCCACCTGAACTTGAGGTTCTATTCAAGCATCAACGCAGTCAGAGTTGCTGTGGACCTCATGGTAACCCACAACAAAAGAAATACTGCAGGTCTTATCAAACTCTTTCTTGAATCCTTAGCCACAAAGAACCAGATTTGTTTAGTACCTTAATTTGCCAGGAAGACAGCAATCTGGGCAAGTGAGACAAGTAGTCAGGGGATCTAAACCCCAGCTTAACTGAAAAAAATCCAATCTTACTGCCTTCATTTACAGTTTTACAATCCTTATCATGCAGTAAGTCTCTTACAGTCTCTGGAATCTGAAGAGATCACGTAAAAATGAGCTCTAGGATGCCAAGAAAGGCTCTCATTTCATTCTTCTGGAAGGCATCCACCTTACAGAGTACAAATACAGCAATAGCCAAATGTATCCCATTTATGAAAAATAGTGTGACTAAACACAAACTACATGTGTGGGAAGACCCAGGTCATCTTTTCCATCTTTCTCAGATATTTACTGAGATATTTTGGGGTTGAGGATGAATATGCCACAGGTTAACTCACTTAAGACTTACAAATGTAAATGTTTCTCCAAAGATGGGATCATCCAGGAGATAGAGGGGGAGTTACAGGGAGAAGAGGTTTTATTATTCTCTGTCTCAAGCATAACAGCTGGTAGGCCCTCCAAACACTCTTCTCATCTGTTCTGATCTTCTTCAAGAATGATTGGACCCATACTGTCAGTGTATGTGAGGTTAAGCATGCAATAAACACGTGGCAGGTGTTATACAAAGGCCACGGACAGTTTGAGGCATATCTACCAAAAGCTTTAGAAGGTCTGGACAGGTCTTTTCAGGACCCAGAAATGGCATCAGGCTATACTCCTCAATGATGTACTCTATCCATGAGAGGTCCTAATGTATGTCAAACAGCTTTCTGACAACAAACATCTGACCTACAAGGACTTGCATTGAAGGCATACCTCTTAACCTCTAAAAATTAAGAATCCTAGCAGTGACCTTTATAATTATAAAAAAGGGTCATAAAGAGCAGCTCACACTTATTTGCATAAAATAACCGCATTAGATACAGTTAGTGAAAATAAATCTTTCTATTGATTTAGCTATAATAATGTTTATGCATTACTACATTTACTCTCATCAGCATTAGACTTTTATCATAGAAGATAGAGATAACTCACTACAAATCAAACAAGGTTGTAGCCAGAAATTTCCATCCTGTACTCGCAACCTCATATTTCTGTTCCCATTTCACATTAAAAAAAATAAACATCTCTCCAAATATTGCCCCTACACACAACAAATGAACATACGATTTTTCAACTACCACTTTCTATAATCATAAAAATGCGTGTGTGTGAGTGTATGTCAGAGTGCATTTTATATGTTTTGTTCTGTTTCTGAGCAACTTATTAACTGATTTGTATTGTAATCATTTGATTACAGAGTTATAAATAACTTCAAGCATAACATGCATTACAATGGTCTGAGGAAAGCCTAAAAATGTACTCTGCTTCAGAGAAAATGCCTGGCTATACCCTTGTGGTCAAACTGTCTTCATCTTTTCAGACATAAGAAGTGCGTGCTCATTAGTCTAGAGAAGCAAAGCGGTGGTAGTGTGACTGAGGAGACAATTAAAGATCCCTCTTCCTACACAAGTTAGGAGAGTACCCCCAAGCATAAACAGTACTAAAGCAAGTTAAATGTATCTGCCAGTAGAGAAAATAAAGTGCCCAAAGTATCTTTCTCCTTCAAGTTTCTAAACTGTTGCGTAAAACCTGCACATAAAATAAAGGACTTCAGATGATAATATAGTGATTTTACCACTGCTGGGCTTGTGGAAAACCTACTTGACACCCAAACCATTTCTACACAATTATAATGACAAGAAAGTCCTGTTGCAGAAACAAGTGTGAAGAAAAAGTGGAGTACACTGCACAGGGACTGTCTGGAGATAAGTTATTCTTGCATGAATCTCCATTTTCCATTAAGTTCCATCTCTTCCTTTCAGCATTACTTACTGTCATTGAGGCACATCTCATCTTAACAACGATAGCTTAGTCTTGTAAACATTGAGAGATAATGGTTTCAGATTACATACAGTTTTGATTATAGTCAATGGGATGGCAACACAATTTTTTTTTCTTTCAGAAGAACCACACCCTGACCTTGGACATCTCCAACACAGACTTGAGAGTTCACACAGACTCCCTGAGAGTCCAACACATCTTGAAACAAGAGGGGTGTAAGACAAGACACATCAGTACAAAGAAGATGCTGGCCATTATTCATGTTCTTGAATAATAACACCCTCATTTTGGTCATGGATGACACCAAGGTTATGCAATACAGCAGTAGACAGATGGTTACAGTTTAGCTTTGATGGTCTGGGATCTGGTATCAAAGCAGAACACCCATTTATTTATATTTCTTTTACTTTTATTTTATCTCATTACATTTCAGTGACGCCTCCAGGTACATCTGCAGTTAACTCCTACTGACACCTCTAGGCATCAAATATTGCTTATTCATATTTACATCAGTAATTCCAAAGCCATGCTATGTACAAGGTTTTAAAACATTTCACCTTAAAGCATACACAATGGCAAACTCAACTGCATTAATATTTCATCTCTGTCTAGTGCAGGTAAATAGATATTAAAAAGACGTTATGTGCTCACCATAACGTTCCATGTGTGCTGTCCATCTCACCTTCATTCTTAATTGTTTGGGTTTGGAACCGATCCTCAATTCCGACTTGGCCTTATACAAAAGCTCGAGGTCTTCTACTAGCTCATGGCTGAAAACCCCTATCCCATCATGCCCTAGGAAAGCTCCCCAGATCTTGTTTGCTGATATAAAAAAGGTACTAAATAAACTATGAAATACCTTATAGAGCAATCGAGGAGTTCAGAGAATAAGAAGTTATGTACCTACCATAACGTTCCATGTTAGTTGTCTTCATCTCACCTTCTTTCTTGCTGTTTGGGATCGGAGCCGATCCTCGGCTCTGACTCGGCCATCTTCAATAGCTTGAGAGCTGTTTACTGGCTCGAGGCTACCCTTTATCCCATAATACCTAGTGATAGCTACCCAGATCTCATTTGAAATAGCTAAACCAGACGTAAGAGAAAAAAATAGTTATCAAAAAACTGGTTGTTCCCAGCATTCTAATATCTAGAATAGTTTAGGAAGACCTGGACAGAAGAATAACAATAAAAGAATACTCAGCCAGTGAAAAAAGGAACTTCTCTCAATCCACTAGGATGGGGGACGGAGGGAGGGACGCAAGAAAGAAGGCGAGATGAAGACAACTAACACGGAACGTTATGGTAGGTACATAACTTCTTAATGTTAAGTTGTCTATCTCGCCTTCATTCTTGCTGTTTGGGACAGCGTCCCCTAGCACCTAACACCCTGGGTGGCTCAGTGGAATAGACTTTTCAGAACAGTGGAACCAAAGTCAGCTCTGCTCCGGGAGACCATATCCACCTTGTAATGACAGATAAAGGTATGAGGGTTTGCCCATGTGGCAGCTGCACAGATGGAATCCATGGGCAACCTAGACTGAAAGGCTACGGAGGTGGCTAACGCCCTAGTAGAATGACCTTTCGGTTTAATTGGTAACTCTTTGTTCCTTAACTGATAAATAAAAGTAATGGTGTGGGACAACCATCTGGATAAGGTCACCTTGGAAACTGGGAGACCTTGTTTGTTTAAGGCATAAGAAAGGAATAATTGGTCTGACTTTCTTATTTCTTTAGTTCTGTGCAGGTAAAAACGCAATTGTCTATGAACGTCCATTTGGTGAAGTTTGTACTCTGCCTTGTTGCTATGATTTGGGAAGAACACAGGGAGATCTATAGATTGGTTTAAATTATTTTCTGAGCAGACTTTAGGAAGAAACGAAGGATTAGTCCTCAGAGCAACTCTGTCCTTGTGAAACACCAGGTAGGGAGGACGAACACATAGTGCCTGGAGTTCTGGGACACGCCTAGCTGAAGTGATAGCTACCAGAAAGAGTGTCTTCCAAGATAGAAACTTGATGGAGCAGGAAGCTGCTGGTTCAAAAGGGGGCAGAATTAAAGAAGTTAGGACTAAATTAAGGTCCCAAGGGGGAGGAGGATCTCTCACTGGAGGTCTAAGAATAGATGTTCCTCTCAAAAAAGCTTTACAGAGCTTATGAGACATAATGTTAGAATTTGACCAACCAATATGAAAATTAGAAATGGCTGCTAATTGTACCCTAATCGTAGCGGATGCGGCCCCGGAGTGAAACAGTTGTGCGAGGAATTCCATAATTTCGTGGAGTGGGACTGAGAAGGGATCCACATTCCTAGATTTTGTCCAACAAGAAAAACGTTTCCATTTGCTAGCATAAGTTTTTCTCGTTGTAGACTTGTGAGAGGAGACGATAATCTCAAGTACTGCTGGGGAAATGCTGGGAAGCCTGGCTAAGGTTGGAAGTGGAGTAACCAAGCTGTGAGCTGGAGAGTTTGGAGGGATTGATGCAACCCGCCTGACTGATGAATCAGGAGATCTGGAATTGGGTCCAGAGTCCAAGGTTGATCGAGAAGGTAATGGTGCAGGAACGGGAACCATATCTGTCGAGGCCAGTAGGGGGCAATGAGGATCATTTTGCAACCCGACGATTTTGCTTTCTGTATGAGTTTCGGTATCAGGGGGAAACAGAGGAAAAGCATAAAGAAGTCCCTGAGGCCAATTGTAGACTAGAGTGTCTCTGGGTATGTGACCTGGAAGCAGAAGAAGGGAGAAGTAGTTGCTGCATTTGCTGTTGAAGGGGGTGGCAAAAAGATTGCAGCAAGGTTGTCCCCATTTGTGGAAAAAAGATCCGCAACTTCCTGATTCAGAGACCACTCGTGAGGCATGAGGCTGAGCCTGTCTGCTATGACGTTGGCTCTCCCAGGGATGTGCATCGCAATCAGAAAACGTTGGGAGGAAATCGCCCACTGACAAAGTCTGAGTGCTTCTCGACACAGGGGGTAGGATCTGGTTCCACCCTGCTTGTTGATGTACCACACCACTGACATGTTGTCTGTTTGAATTGCAATGGTCCTGGAAGGAAGAGAGTCTTGAAGAGCTTGCAATGCTAGGAGCACGGCTCTCATTTCTAGGACATTTATATACAGATGGTAGCCAAGTGCCTTGGACTGTCCTGCCCAAATAATGCCCCCCCACGCTATCAGGGAGGCGTCTGTCGTCACTGTGGCTACTGGAAGGGGTTGTATGAAAGGTCTTCCCTGAGTAAATAATGGGGAGACCATCCACCAAGAAAGGTGTCTTTGCATGCCTCCGTGATAAGAGTCATGTGAGACATGGGTAGCTCTTGGAAGGACCACTGTGTGAAAAGAAGCCACTGAAGAATGTGGAAGCGCGCTAGTGGGATTAGAAGAATGGCCACTGCCATGGAGCCCAGAGTTTGAAGGACATACCTGACTTGGATCCCTTTGCTCTGCATTAGAATTTGCACTTGTTGGCAAATTGTGGACACTCTTTCTAGTGGTAACCTTGCAAACATATCCCTTGTGTTTAAGTCTGCTCCTATGTAAGTGATAGATTGACAGGGCAACAAGGCAGATTTTTCGAAATTTATTGTAATACCTAGCTGGGTGCAGGATGTGATTGTATAATCCTGTGCTTGTAGGAGTTGATGCCTGGTGGTAGCAGTGAGGAGCCAGTCATCTAGATATGGAAACACCTGGAATCCTTGACGTCTCAGGTGAGCCGTGACCACTGCCTTACACTTGGTGAACACCCTGGGGGCTGTGGTGAGACCAAAGGGCAGAGCTATGAAATGGTAATGACTGGCCCCCACCCGAAAACAAAGAAATCTCCTAGAGTGTCTGTCCATCTTGATATGGTAGTACATGTCCTGAAGATCTATCGAGCACATCCAACTGTCCTGACCCAGAAAGGGTAGAATGGACTGTAGCGTGACCATCCGAAACTTAGTTCTTTGTACAGACTTGTTTAGTCTGCTGAGATCCAGAATCGGTCTCCAGTCCCCTGTCCTTTTTGGTACCAAAAAGAACCTTGAGTAAGTTCTGGATCTGTGCTGGTCTGCCGGGACTTCCTGGATGGCTCTTTTTTCTAGCAGTTTTGAAACATCTATTACTGCTTGCTCCTTCAGATTGGGTGGCACATCTGGAAGAATTTTCTTTGACTGTAAGGGGGGTTGATGGAAGGGAATTTTGTAACCTCTGGATATAATGGACCGTACCCATCTGTCTTTTGTTAAATTTAGCCAGGCTTTTGGGTACAGTGAAAGTCTTCCCCCAACTGCCTCCAGAGGTGAGCAGCCGGGCAACCCTTCAGGGATGCTGGAAGGGCTTATCTGAGAAATATTCTCTGTTGCCCTGGTTCTGCGGACCACCTCTGCCACGAGGGTGGCGTCTATTATTATTGTTTCCCCCTCTGCCTCTGGAGGATAAATCACTATGTGTGTCAGGAAAGGCTCCCTGAGATTTACGGAACCACATTTTCCCACTCTTCTGACCCTTGGGGTAAGGTCTAGAGGGAGTGGAAAAATGGACTCCCACGGCAGAGAGAGTCTTGCCTTCTTGCTCACACCTAGTGTGTCTTTCACCTGTGGCCCAAAGAGAAAGGAGCTATCAAAGGGGGTACTGGTGAAGGACGCTCAAAAGGGTTCCGCAAAGTGACACAGCCGTATCCACGCATGCCTCCTAAGGGCTACACCCGTGCCCGCGGCTCTACTTGCTCCATCAGCTACATAGGAAATGAGCCTCATGGAGGAGTTAACTAAAGAATTAAGCGTCGCTAGCTGGGAAGCTACTTTGGCTTGTGCTCCCTCAGCTGTAGGATTTTGAAGGGTATCTCCAAGCTCTTTAAGGAGATCCCTTTGAAGTCGAGTAAAATGACATACATAGTTTAGTGACCTCATGGAGAAGGTCGCTGAGGCAAACATTCACTTTCCATACCTGTCCATCATCCTAGACTCTTTGTTAGGGGTATGAACAGATGAAGAGGTCTCTGCTACCTCTTTTTTGGTGGCTGCTGCTACCACCATGGCATCAACGGGCACACCTTTAGAAAGGAATTGCTTACCTTGGTGGGGGGGGGGGGGGGCTGTAATAAATTTACTAGGTCTCCTCGGAGTTGGTTCCACTATGTCTGGAGCTGACCAAGCCTCACAAGCCACTATGGACATAAGTGGGTCGAAAGGCGGAGAAACCTAGGAGGTGGAAGGTCGGGAACCGAAAGCATCCAGGAAAACAGACTCATCCTCAGTAGGGGCTAGGGGATTCCAGTTCCCCCTCTGCCTAAGCATTTCCAGGATGCCCGAGAAAGAAACATCTTCAGAGGAGGATCTCGGGGACCCTTCCGATTCATCTAAGTCTGTATCAGAAGTGACAGACTCAGGGGAGTCAATGTGCTTCCTCTTGCACTTCCTCTTCCGAGGGGGCTCCTCTGAGTGATCAGGGGAGGCCTCGGAAGAAGAGAAAACACCGAGTGGGGTGTCCTGGAGCATTGGTTCCCCATGCTTCAGGTCTGGAGGAGGAGCAGAGATTGGCACAGGCACTACGGGGGACAGAGCTGGTGGGGCTGGTAGTGGAGCTGACTCGGGGGACAGCACACTCCACATGACCTCAAAGGCGTCCCTGTCTCGAGGCAGAGAAAGCTTCGGTTCCGAGGATACAGGAATCTTTCTCCGTGCCAAGGGGGATGGCTCGGAGGCCAATGTTGGAGCCGAGCTCACCTGCGCGATGCTCCAAGAGAGAGAACGGGGTCAGACAAGGGTCCGATGCCACTCGCCCCCTCGGAGCCGACGAAAAAGCCTCGGCATCCAGATCCCTCGATGGAAGGTACCATCAAGGTAATTGGAGCCGACGTCGGAACTGAAGGGGATATGGTTATCGGAGCAGACGGTTCCACTACTTGAACCCCAAAGAACTCTGGCTCCGAACTCATTGGAGTCTAAGGAGGAACATCAAGTGAAGTGGACGGAGCTGATACTTGTTGAGGAGGGCTGGACAATAATTTAGCTAGTGCCTGCGACTTTAGCAACCTACTGTCTACTCTCTCCAGATCGTGATCCAACAGCCTAGAGGATCGAGAGGAGTGAGAGGATCGGTGGCTATACTCACTTTGAAGTAATAGAGACCGAAGAGCCAAATGCACCGACTCTAAGAAAGGGGACCTCAGCCTCCTGTGGCTCCACGACAGCTCCAAAGCACCTGATGGAGCCAACGGGTAGGTTGTCTTGTCGGTGCCAGCCGGAACCAACTTAGAAGGTAAATCCTGCACAGGAGTCGGCTCCGAGGGTGTAGCCGACGGCTTAGTGGATTTTGGGGATTTCACTGACTGTGAACTCTTTGCCGGGGAATCCTGGGGTTTTAACAGACCCCTAAGAATCAGTTTGTTCTTACGCTCCTGCAGGACTCTTGGACTAAAAGCATGGCAAATAGAACAAGAGTCCTGCAGGTGAACAGTGCCCAAACAGTAGACGCAACTAGTGTGCCCATCTGTCAGAGATATTTTCTGACAGCACGAGTCACACTTCTTGAATCCAGAAAACTTAGCTTCCTTAGATATGACTGTACCAAAAAAAGGGAAGACTAAGTAAGTAAACACAGACAAAAAAAAAAAAAAAAACAGTATTACACTAGACAAAACACACCAGTACTATCTATAACTATGAAGGAAATCTAAGATATAATATAAATAAATATTATTTCATATATATATATATATATATATATATATATATTTTTTTTTAAAAAGGGGAAAAAGGAAGTAGGAGAGCCTCTAAGTCAAACGCTAACCTAGGGATGGGGGAGGGGCAGAGAACTCTCTAACTTAAACGAGTTCTGTCAAAAAGGGTAGAGACACTATAGAAAAAATAACTACAACACGTATAACTAACTCTAAATAGAAAGGATACTCGAAAATTTAAATTCTAAGGAAAGTTTACACAAAAAGTTAAATATACGAGCCTGAGCCAGAAAAATGACACCCTCACAGCTGAAGCAGCAAACGAGATCTGGGTAGCTATCGCTAGGCATTATGTGATAAGGGGTAGCCTCGAGCCAGTAAACAGCTCTCAAGCTATTGAAGATGGCTGAGTCGGAGCCGAGGATCGGCTCCGGTCCCAAACAGCAAGAATGAAGGCAATATAGACAACTTAACATCATTAATTACCAATTGTATCCGCTTGGTCCTCCAGCAGCCAAAGACTGGGGGAAGGAAGGTGGGATGCAAGAACGAAGGTGAGATGGACAACACACATGGAACGTTCTGGTGAGTACAGAACTTCTTTATGTGAAGTTGTCCTATCTCACCTTCATTCTTTACTGGTTGTGGCAGCGTTCCTAGCACCATCTTTCTTGGGTGGCTCAAGGAAGAATATTCTTCAGAACAGTGGACCCAAAAGAGGCCCTGTTCCTGCAGGCCAAATCCACTTTGTAATGAGTGATAAAGGTATGAGACCTTGTCCATGTAGCTGCAGCCAAATGGTGTCAATTGGTAGTCTCGCCCAAAAGGCAGAAAAAGGTTGCTAAGGCTCTTGTAGAATGACCTTTGACTTTATGGGCGAGTTCTTTGTTTTGAGATTGGTAAGTAAAGGTAATACAATCTGATAGCCATTTTGAAAGTGTGACTTTAGACACAGGAGCACCTTTCTTAGAGTCTGAAAATTATACAAATAACTGGTCAGAGTTTCTGAAGTCCTTTGTCCTATGTAAGTAGAAACTTAATTGTATATATAAATGTAGATGGTGTAGCATATATTCTGCCTTGTTGCCATAGTTGGTGAAAACTGGTCGATCTAAGGATTGGTTCAAATTAGATTCTGAGCATACTTTGGGTAGAAAGGATGGGTTTGTTTGTAGGGATACTCTGTCTTTGTGGAAAAGCATGTAGGGGGCTTTATTGACAATGCTTGTAGCTCTGAAACTCTTCTAGCAGAAGTAATGGCTATTAAAAGAATCATCTTCCAAGTCAAATACTTGAGATCGCAGGATGATGCAGGTTCAATTGGGGGAATAATCAAACCGGATAAGTCAAAATTCAGGTCCCATGGTGCTGGAGGGGCTTTAATGGGTGGTCTTAATAAAATAATGCCTTTAAGAAACACCTTGTAAAGTCTGTGGGACACCACATTCAGGCCTGATTCACCTAGATGGAAATTAGATATTGCTGCTAACTGAACTTGAATAGTAGCTGCAG
This sequence comes from Protopterus annectens, assembly GCF_019279795.1. Taxonomy (NCBI): domain Eukaryota; kingdom Metazoa; phylum Chordata; order Ceratodontiformes; family Protopteridae; genus Protopterus; species Protopterus annectens. The sequence goes on from NC_056744.1 coordinate 1,427,553,902, forward strand.
CAGCACCTTCATTAAATAGCTTTGCTAAGGAATTCAAGAATGGAAGCTATTGGGACAGAGAGGGGGTCAATGTGATTATTCAAGGCACAAGAAGAAAATATTTTCCATTTGCTCATATATAACTTTCTCACTGAAGCCTTATGAGACGAGATCAGGATATGCTTCACTGATGGAAAGGGGTGTTAATAGAGGAAGATTTAAAGGGCTCCGCAAAGTCACGCAAGTGCATCCAGGAATGTCTCCTTAGGGAAATTCCTGAACCCGCTGCCCTACTCGTTCCATCTGCTGCATAAGAAATGAGTCTCATGGAGGAGTTGACCACTGAATTTAAGGGTAGAGAGCTGAGAGGAAACCTTCTCTGACACCCCTTCAGCTACTGAACCTTGGAGAGCATCTCCTAATTCCTTCAGGAGATCTCTCTGAAGTCTGGTAAAGTGGGAGAGATAATTCAGTGATCTAAGTGCAAAAGTTGCTGAAGAAAAGGTGTGCTTTCCATATCTGTCCATCGTACAAGACTCCTTGTTTGGCAGATGGACAGAAGAGGACATCTCTGAAAGTTCCTTTTTGGTGGCCATCGCCACCACTATAGCATCTACTGGGACTCCTTTTGTTAGAAAATTTTTGTCTGTAGGAGACGTGATGAATTTGTTTGGCTTCCGAGAAACAGGCTCCACTGAGTCTGTAGACTCCCATGCCTTTCGGCAAACTAGGTCCATCAGTTCGTCGAACGGTAGAGACACCCAAGTAGCAGAAGGGTGAGACCCAAAAGCCTTCAATTACACAGACTCTTCAGAAGGGCAGATGGGCTTCCAGCCATCTCTCTGTTTAAGTATTTCCAGGATGTCTGCGAAGGAGACCGTCTCAGAGGATGACCGTGGGGACCCTTCTAACTCATCAAGGTCTGTATCTAATGTAATGGACTCCTCTGGGGCATCTAAATGCTTCCTCTTGCATAATCTCTTCCAAGGGACCTCTTCAGAAAGACATTCTGGAGAGGTTTTGGAAGAGAGGGGTTCACGAAATGGGGCATCCTAAAGGTGTAGGATCTTCCCGTCTCTGTGGATACAGTGGTGCCAAGACAGACACTGTTGCCTTTGGGGTAAGAATGTCTGGATCCAAGAGTGGACCTATCTGTGGAGACAGCACTCTCCTCATCACCTCAAATGCCCCTCACCCCTGACCCAAAGAAACTTCCAGCTCTGAAGAACCAGAAGGCATACCCGGATCCAAGGCGGTTGGCTCCGAGGCAGATGCAGGAGCCAAACTCACCCATGCCAAAGCCTCTGAGGCGAGTTCGGGTCTGACAACTTTCTGATCCGACTCTCCTCCCCAGACTCAACTGGAAAGCATCGGTTCTTAGACTCCTCGAGTTCAGATGGAACCGAGGATGTCTGACCCGAAGATCCTGGGATAGGTCTCAGCTCTGATGGATCCACTACAATCAGTTCCAGACATTCTGGCTCCGAGGTCCAAGATCGGATCACGGGAGGAATTGATGGTGAAAGGATAGGTTTGGTTGGTTCTGAAGACCTCTGGGTTGGATCCGACAACAGTCTGGTGAGTGCCGGTCTCCTTAACAGCCTCCACAAGATCCACATCATCATCGGAGAGGCTCTTGGAGGATCAAGAGGAGGGAGCAGGATATCAAGAGGACTGAAATAAAGGAGATCTCAAGATGGGAGATACTGGTTCCATTTCCGGGGACCGGCTCCACAAATTAATTTTTATTGGGACCGACACAGAAGGAGCCAAGATAGCAGGTTTCTTGGGGTCAACAGCCTTCGGGTCCGGAGTTCAAAATTTAGATAATTTTTTTGATGGCTCCGACTGAGCGCTCGAAAAAGAGGACCTTTTCCCCAACTTGTCAGTCTTAGAAGGGGATTTGGCCTCTTTTAAAGTACCCTGATCTTCAACAAGCCTCTCCAATATAAGCTTATTCTTTCTTTCCAGTAAAACTCTGTGGCTAAAGGAGTGACAGATGGCACAGGACTCCTGCAGGTGAACTGCTCCGCGACAGTACACACAAATGGTGTGTCCGTCAGTCAGTGACATCTTCTGATTACACTTTCCCTTTTTTTTGAACCCAGAGGGTTTGGTTTCTTTGGGATCCTTAGACATTATGATAGTAAACAACAACAACAATAAAGTAGCTAACAACTACAGAAAAAAAAAAAATATATATATATATATATATATATCTATATATATATATATATACACACACACACACACACACACACACATACTAGCACAACTACTTTTTTTTTTTTTTTTTAAACAACAATAACAATAATGAACATGCCAAAAAAGAAAAACACTCAGGAAAAAGCCCTCTAATTTAAACGGGCAAAGGCAGTTCTCTAAATTAAACAAATCTGCCTAAAGTTAAGAGGAAGAAGAAAAAGAGGGAAAGGAAAGCCCTCTAACTAAAACAGGCTTTAAAGCCGGGATAGGGGAAAAAGGGCCTTGTGAGAAAAGCGACGGCCCAACAGCAACAATAACTTAAAAGATAAACAGAAGTACACAGTATTTATTAACTACAATAAAATAATATGAAAAACTATCAGTTTTGACAAAAGGTAGAGAGAAAAAAGTTCTACTTAGCCAGAGCCAGTAGGAAGAGCACCCGATCTTGTTTAGTGGCAAACGATATTTGGGGAGCTTTCCCAGGGCATGATGGGATAGGGGTTTTCAGCCATGAGCTAGTAGAAGACCTTGAGGTTTTGTATAAGGCCAAGTCAGAACCGAGGATCGATTCCGAAACCAACCAGTTAAGAATGAAGGCGAAATAGGACAACATCACATCTGTTGTTTTTATGATATTAATTTATATAGATATAATTTTATCATTTTTTCTAAATATCTCAAGAAACAAAATTCAAAGAAACACATGACAACAGCTAGCCAATAAAAAGTCATCCATCAATGAGTTAGTTACACAATTATTATGAAATAAAAGTACTTGGAATTTGCAATCCTAAAAAGCTTTTTTAAAAACATTTCACATAATATTCTAATAAACCTAACACATTTCAGGACAGCTATCAATGTAGTTGCATCTGCTTCTTGACCAGGACATACTTGATACTGACAGCACTATTCAGGCCAGGTCTTGAATCAGCCCTTAATCTTGTAATCCACTTAAAATTCATTATTCTCCAAAGTATTATTTATATCACTACCTCTAGTCTGCTTATGCACCACATCATTTATTGGAATATTATATAAAAATGTTTTTATAAAAAGCTTTGTAGGATTCCAGTTTCTAAGTACTTTTATTTTATAATAATTGTTTAACTAACTGATGGATGTCTTTTTATTGGCTGGCTGTTGTTATGTGTTTAGTTTGGTTGGAATGTATTAGCATTGAGGAAGGTTTTTTCCCCGAAAGCTTTGCAATAAACATTATGATGTTTTGGCATTCCTGAAGGTGGAGTTTTTCGTTCTTGGCATTTTCTCATCTCTGACTTTTGGTTTACCACTGCACATCCTTTTGTGGCCTTAGATGAAAGCTCTCAGCTAGACGAATAAAATGTTGATGACAGTATGTGTGTAACTTGAGTGGTTGCTGAGATATTATAAGTTGTTTACAAAATATCACAAATGTAATAATTACTGGGTTTACTGTGACTTATAAAATTTGGTTTATGACCTAGCACCTAAAGAATACTACCACTATAAAAATAGATTGTGCTAAACAGTTTGCCATTTATACTTCTTTCATAACCCCTATGTTTCCAGAGATATGAACATTTGTGTGAAATGTGAGGACATAACTGAATTCTGTCAGAAGTCTTTGGCTCTGCCCAATGGAAGTTACAATGCAAACTTCCTGAGCTCCATTGGAGTGAACGAGTTATATATTACAGGTTCATAGATTAGTACTAGGCTAACTGTCATTGTGGCCATTTTAAGCCTAGCCAATTAACCCATACGAGAATCAAACCCTGCACCTTGTGTTTGTAAGGCAAATATCTTAACCATTATGCCAACTTCCCTCTCAGCTGTTAATCATTTAAGTGAGCTGGTCTTATAGACCCTTTTCAACCACAAGGGCAAAAATAAATGCAACATATGAATATATATATATATATATATATATATATATATATATATATACAGTTTTGCCAATCAAGTAGCATGTTTGAGAGTTGGGAAGAAAAAAAAAAAACAAAGTACCCAGTGAAAACCCACAAAGACCCAGGAAAAACACGAGGACTTCACACAAAAGAAGAGTATGGAAGTCAGGCCTGAGCCCTGGAACTGGAGCTATAAGGCAGAAATATTTAAGCTGAGCTACTATTCTGCCTAGAAGGTTCTGCTATCAAGTTTCATGCCTGTATAGCATGTTGGCATAAAATTCAGAGAGAGAGAATATCCAAACAGATCTACACTCACTCAGTCCCCCATGAGTGTAAATTGAATCCAGAATCTTTGAGCAAATTTACCTCATCAACCGGCACTCCAGAGACAGACTTGTTTACCTTTTTTTTTTAAGTTAGTTGCAAACGTTCTGCTCCAGATGACCCAGCAAAAGTGTCCTAGAAGATGATGAATTTTTCCCACTCAAAAACAACAATCCTGGCAAGGTCTTGTGGATTATTATTTTTATTTATTTACTGACATTCGATTACTGGAAAAGTCCAACTGGGTAGAAGACCATTTTCAGCCGAGGCCCAGGGAGAAAAGCTCCATTTATTACAAAACATTTTAAGTACAATAATTTCACAATCTTCAAAAATAAAACAAAAACATCTACAGTTTAAATATAGTTTATCCTGGTTTTGAGCAAGAACAAAGCCAGGTTTTAGCTAGGAAGCCTTCCAGAGTGGTTTTGAAAGATGGGAGGAAGGGTATACACCTGATGGATACAGGTAAGGAGCTCCAGGCCTTAGCAACCTTGCTTGAGTACAGACAATGCCCAGCAGATTTGTTAGGTTTGTAGACAGACAGGAGTTTTTGGTTACTGGACTGCAATGAATGGCTGGGAACATAGCTGTGTACAATGTTTTTTAGTGCTGGACAGCCAGATGGATGCTGGATAATTTTATAGGTAGTAAGAAGTTGTGCATATGTTAGTTGATGTGGCAGTTCTAACCAGTTAAGGCTTTTCAGTGCTATACAGTGGTGGGTTCTGAAAGAGGTAAATTTAGCAACTTTGTTAGAACATTTTTCAAGTTTTCATTTTTGCGAAGCAGGTGTAACATGTATTCACCTTTATTAGAATGATTTGAAAAGAAGACCAGTAATTGAACTGACTGGTTAATATGTGATTCCATTACTACTTTAGGCATACAGGTAGGACTGGTTCAATTTAATTGTAGAGAAATATGACATGTTCTGGGTGTGCACTGCAATAGTCCTCAACGGGAGAACATCCCGAAAGGCTTGCAACGTAAGTAGGACAGCTCTCATCTCTAGGACATTAATATGCAACCTGGTTTCCAGGAAAGACCACATGCTTTGGACCATCTTTCACTTGATATGCCCCCCCCCCAGTCCAGATGGGAGGCATCCATGGTCACTGTGGCTGTGGGGGGGGGGGTGTCCATGATCACTGTGGAGTGGGGTAGAAGAAACAACCTGCTTAGGAACAGGTCGTTCAACTGAAGCCATCGCCAGTCATTGTTTGTTAACCTGATCCAGATGTCATGATAAAAACATAAATGGGCAGTTGGACAATGCTTCAGGAGTGCATATAGTGTCTGTCAGAGAAGGTTCTCTGAAGCCCTGGTTCGGCAGAGCATCTATGCATTTGAGATCCAAGCTCCGACACCTAGTCTCTAAAGAATGCCTGCATCCTAAAATAGACAATCAGATTCAGCAGGTGTATCCATGGAGTCACCAGAGTGCAGAATAGGCAAGACGTCCAAGTGGGTCCGACTCTGAGAAACCAATGCAGAGTTATACCTCCCAATAGACCTTGTTTGTCAAGTAGGAAAGAGATAAGACCCAAAGGGTATGTTGTAGCCCAGTACTCTATTTTTGGGTACAGAGTACTGGTCTAGTTGAATAGGCCTGTAATGGAGAAATGGCCAGCAAGCCAAAGCCTTCAAGGAAGGAGGACAGGGTTAGTTCCGGAATACTAGCTGTAGGGGTAAACATCTCCACAGTGAGAAACAGTATCCTGGGCCAGAAGACAATACTGTTTGAGCACCTGTGCAAGCCATGACAGGGAGGAACTGACCAGACCTCCATGCCGGAAGAAAAATAACAAACAGTGAGGCTGTCGGATAGGCGGGATGTTTTGGATCTGAACCACCTGCACTGGCTTAGGATCTCTAGGTGTTTTGTTAGAAGCTGAACTGGCTCAACAGTTCAGATCCAAAGGGGGTTTGGATCCAAGGAGTGCCTGTCAGATCCTAGGCTTAGGATCAGAGGAAGAAACTGCCTTTTTTTTAACACAACAATATGAATAAAAATATGAACAAAAATGAGGGATGTGTCGGATCTGAATGAAGCCAAGTTCCAACAAAAAGCTCCATATCTGAGAGTACCAGATCCACAAACAGCCCAGCTCTATGGGCGATCTGCCAGACTTCAGATCCGAGACCCTTGGATCTGAGGAGAAAACCATTCAGCAAAACAGCTCCAGATCCGAATGCACTGGATCCAAGAACAGCTTAACTGTTTCTAGTCAGCCTGCCACATATCAGATATGAGATATTTGGATTCAAGAAGAGTACTATTCACCCTAGAGCTCTGGATTCAAAGTTCAGCTGTTTCCAATGATAAACTACTGGATCCCAGGGATTGAAATTAAGAGGTGTATGCCTCCAAAGAAAAAACTTTTGTCAGTCAGTCTGAGAATTAAGGGAACTGTAAGGTAAAAAAAACGTTATAGAAACCATCTAAACATAGAACAGCTCAGTTGTATTTGAGGGATCTGCTATACGTCAGATTTGAGGAGAGAAACTTACTTTACCGTTCTGGATCCAAACATGACAATATCAGTAAATGGTGATGTCATCAGATCCAAGGTCATCTTCAGACCAGAGGAAGTTATCCCAACTAGCAAACTGTTATCTGTGGGATCCTAAGCTTAGGATCCAAGGAAAAGGGTTACTGAGAAATCAAACTTCCATGGAGGAAGAAATCCTGGCTTGAGGGGAAAACTGCAGCCTACTAACAAGCTAATAGATCCTAATAGCTTGGATCTGATTAAATTTTGAATAGTAATCTGAAATGCTTGCTGTCAGATGCAAGGAGAACATTGAATCCGAAGGAGGTCGAAGGATCTTCAAATCCGAGGCTAGGATCCGAAGTCCTGTATGTCGCTTCCGTTATTTGACCTTTTTTTTAATCTATCAACCTCTTCTCTCTTTCAAGTGAGGGTGAGCCCCTCAAGGAACAATTGTGAGCTGTGAAAGGACACAAAACAATCACTTAATGTTCTGGCAGTCTGAAAAAAAAAAAAAAAAAAAAAAAAAAAGCATACTTCTCAACTTCTCAGAGCAAGTATCTGGACAAAGCCACAAGCAACGGATGGGTGACACCTATAAAGTCTGAAACTTAATGTTTGACATTATTTACTACCTTCAGCCTGTACAGATTTACCAATGATTTGTCAGACGACCACAAAAATACGAGACATAACTTTTTGCAACACAGGTCAGAAGGGAGAGCTGAAAGAAATAAAGGTTTCATGCGATTCTTTAGCACTCAAAAAAGAACAAAAGCTCTTATTTCGCCTGAAAACATTCACCACTGCTTCATCCGAGCCCTCTAAAGGAATTGAAAAACAGGGGCATCGATCCAGACACACTAAGAAACATATAGCAGAGGGCAAAATTCCGTGAAAAACAAGAAACAGAAGTCTAATGTTCATGACTTGTTGCATGGCCAAAAAGACCACACTGACAATCTATACCATCCAACTGATCCGTTGGTCAAAAGTCCAGTAATCGCTAGAAAGAAGCACACTTTTGTTTAATAGGAGCAGTTTGGACAGCACATGCACCCTGTGAAAAACATTCTAAATGTCGACATTTGTAAACCAAGGAGTAAGAAGCAAGTCCTGGACCCTACAGCCCGAAAGGAACAGTACAAGTTTCTGAAGTGGGAGCAAAGCCAAAGATGGCTACACAGAAAAGCAGGAAAAATGGGAGAACACATAAACATTGTACCTGAGGAAATGGTAAAAATCACCATGACTGGGATTTATGAAGAAAAAAGACAAGCCTTGAAACTGCAAAAAGATGGACAGCAAAACAGGAAGGAAGAAAGCAAAACATATATATCTATATATTCCATAGCTACTGTGGAGGAATGAACTATCAAGAGAATAAAACAAACAAGATAAAGGCTAGAATTTAAAATAATTTTCCTTACAAGCTCAAGACTATGGAATCTTCCATCCTTCCACATCTGGAGGCGAACGAGATATGAGGAGTTAGAGATAGCATACTGCATTATGGGAAGAGGGAGAAGCTCAAGACTAGGATCTAAAGTGTGGAAAATGAGGCCTAGTCGGATCCAAGGACTGGATCTGTAACCCATCAGTGAGGAAAAATTAAAAGGATAACATCAGATTAACATTTATTAGAACATTCCATATAAAAAAGCTTTGGGATCTCAACGGTTAAGTTAACAAATGGTTACTCTATGCACTTTCAATACTGTTAAAATAATCGATTACAATTATAATAAAAAAAACACCTTCATATTCCACCTTCAATTTGCTGTGTAAGCTGCAATAAGTCACCACATCAGTTTTAAGTGGGTCAGACTTAAACATCTGTTTATATATCAGTTAGTTATGCCTCCATTAAGTCATCCACCATGCCTGTTGCAAAAAGTGAAATGTGCTGTATTTCGTCTCAATGCAGCTTTTAGGCACAATGATTTGCAGCAGATTACAAATAAGTCAGCAAATTGCTACAGTCTGAATGTGATGTGAAAACTCAAACTTCCCACATGATGAAATAAAACAATGTGTTGGGGGTTAGTATAACGGTTAAGATGTTCACCTCTCAACACAAAGTACAGGGTTTGATTCTTACCTTTGGAAGAGAAACTGGCTAGGTATAAAATGGCTCACGTGGGCAGCTAGTCTAGTACTTAACTATTTATTCTTTGAAATACCATTGATGTATTTGTTTAAAACTGTCACTTGATGTACAAGATACTTTATCTTGCCCTAGTTATCCAGGTTATAGCAAAAAAGAATCTGCTGATCTGTGTACTTATCCATTTACCAAAATGGACATAAATAAAACAAGAGCATATAGAAATTACCGAACAATACCCTCTAATTGTATTTCAGAGATCTGTAGTTTTAAAATGTCACCTCAGAAACAAAAAGGAAGTTAAAGAAATCAGTAGATAACTACATGATTAACTTACCAGTTGAAGTTGAAGGTCTTTCATTTTATTTTCATAATATGCTTTCAAATGGGAAAGCTCTTTTTCAGCCATCTGTTGTGCAAGCTGGATGCCCTGCATCATCTCCTTCTTGGCTTGAACTTGAGCCTCCTTAATTTCTGCTTCAAGCCTAGCAGCATAAGAAAATCACCATTAATAATAACTGAAACTTACATGTTATTAATACTGCTATACCTCCTGCAAGGCATTCACACCATTCAGTGGGGGTACAGAATTTCACCTGGAGTTTACAGCTTTAAGTTCCTTCAGCTAGATGAACTTAGAAAGTCAATAAGGAAAGGGTAAGGGGACATGACATGGTAATCAGGGCAGAATAGGAGTGCTTGCCAGTAACAGTCATCAAATTTCCAGTAGGACACTTGCCTACCAAAAAACAAAATGAGATAAGAAAGGCTTGGTGAAGTTGCTTTAAGGGCAAGGTGGATAATACACAATATAATAAGAAAAAAGCAATAAATGTACCTGCCTATAAATAAATACAATATGAGTAAAAAAGTAGCAACAGCAAGAAGTAATAAAGGCAGTGTAATACTTCAATTACATGGACAAAGATAAGTAGGTGTTTTCATTTCTTGACCTGATTTTAAATTCATTCTAACAGTCTATTAGTAGTCCCAGTACATACAGTTGATATAAAAAGTGTACACACTCCTGTTAAAATGTCAGTTTTTTTGTGATATAAAAAATGAGACCACAATAAATCATTTCAAACTTTTCCCACCTTTAATGTGACCTATAACCTGTACAATTCAATTGAAAAACAAACAAATCCGTTAGGGGAAAAATATAAAAAATACAAAACGTACAATAAGCCAGTTGCATAAGTGTGCACACCCTTAAACTAATACATTGTTGAAGCACCTTTTGATTTAATTACAGCATTCAGTCTTGGCATAGCAGGGTATACACCTGCCATCACTTAAAAAGACTCTGATTAACCCCAAATAAAGTTCAGCTGTCCTAGTAGGAGTTTCCTGACATTTGCTCAGTTGAGGGCTATAGCAAAAGCCATGGTCCTCAGAGAGCTTACAAAGCATCAAAGGGATCTCATTGTTGGAAGTTATCAGTCAGGAGAAGGGTATAAAAAATATCCACAGCATTGGATATACCATGGAACACAGTGAAGACAGTCATCAAAAAGTGGAGAAAATATGGGACAACAGTGATGTTGCAAAGAACTGGATGTCCCTCCAAAATTGATGAAAAGACAAGATGAAAATTGGTCAGGGACCTACAGCAACACTGAAAGACCTAAAGGAATTTCTGGCAAGTCCTGGTTGTGTACTACATGTGACAACAATCTCCCGTATTCTCCATATGTCTGGACTATGGGGTAGTGTTGCAAGATGGAAGCCTTTTCTTATACAGAAAAACATTCAGGCCCAGCTAAAATTTGCAAAACAATACATCAAGTCTCCCAAAAGCAAGTGGGAAAATGTAAAATGTCTTATGGTCTGATGAGATCAAGGTTAAACTTTTTGGCCACAATTCCAAAAGGTAGGTTTGGAACAAAAACAGTACTTTGCATCACCAAAACAACACCATCCTCACGGTGAAGCATGGTGGTGGCAGTATCATGCTTTGGGGTTGCTTTTGTTCAGCTGGAACTGGGGCTTTAGTCAAGGTGGATGGAATTATGAACAGTTTCAAATACCAGTCACTTTTGGCCCAAAACCATTATGCATCCGCTAAAAAGAGGAATTTCACCTTTCAACACAACAATGGCCCCAAGCATACATCCAAATCAACAAAAGAATGGCTTCACCAGAACAAAATTAAAGTTTTGGAATGGCCCAGCCAGAGGCCAGACCTAAATCCAATAGAAAATCTGTGGGGTGACCTGAGGAGGGCTGTGCACAAGGGATGCTCTCGCAATCTGACAGATTTGGAGCACTTTTGCAAGGAAAAGTGGGCAAATATTGCCAAGTCAAGATGTGCCATGCTGATAAACTCCTACCAAAGAACACTGAATGCTGTAATTAAATCACAAGGTGCTTCAACAAAGTATTAGTTGAGCGGTATGCGCACTTATGCAACCAAGTTATTATACGTTTTTTATTTTTTTATATTTTTTCTCCTAACAGACTTTTTTTTTAATGACTTGTACAGGTTATAGGTCACAGTAATGGTGGGAAAAGTTTTGAAATGATTTATTGTGGTCTCATTTTTTTATATCACAACAACCTGGCATTTTAACAAGGGTGTGTACGCTTTTTATATTTACTGTAGTTGCACTGCATTTTTGCTGTTTAAGTGGACTAACCGTTATCAAACCCTAGTTTCATTCTTATGTAGTGAGTTGCAGTTCCAGGCCAGTCATCTCAGAGCTATGGGTCTAATTGTTTTTCCAACCCACCCACACTGCCGTAGTTGTGTTGTTAAATCCAGTGCATCTTTTTTGCCTGCCCCTAATGATAACTTGACAATATAATTCCTTCCCTCTCCCTATTTACTGGCTGTTGATAAGCACACAAGTACCATCTTGCAAAGTCTCTCTCCATTTAAACTATTTACCAGGCTAAAATACCTTTGATAAAATTTCTTAATACTGAGTGTACTGATACTGCTTGCACTGATTTTAGTATCAAATTAGTCATTTTTTACCATAATGAGTTGACTGGTAGTTGACTGGTTCTTGCTGGTGGCAGAAAAAGGCTTCCAGGCTAGTTGTTTTTATTGAAATTTAAATACTGAGTAGCAAGTCCACCCTAATATTACTCTAAAACCAAACACCAAGCAGTTATAGTTACCCTGCCCCCCAGAGTCATTCCTGTCAGTATACTATCATCACTTCCCCACAACTTCTCCAGCTAGCCTGGTTGACATGGGTTCTTGAAACAGTCTAAGAATTGTCTCATGCTATCATCTATTACTCAAACAGCATAACACAGTGTGTGAGAGGTGTATATATCCTTGATGGCAAAAATCTCACACACAGTAAACTCAAGACAAAAAAATCATCAGCAGTACATCACACCTCTCCAAAGGCCATCACAATACATATCATCCATCATATGCAGAGGATCTAAAGATGAACTTGCTTAAACCTCAAACAGTTCCAAAACATGTCATAGACACAAAAAAAGAGTTATGTACTTACCATAACTTGGCATCTGTGTTATCCTATGTCATTATTCCTCACAGTAGGGTCTTGGATCCAATATCGGTTCTGAACCGGCAGCTTTAGCTCAGACAGATCCAAGGCTCAAGCTCCTCCCTCTCCCATAATCCTTTGCTGCTCTCTAACCCTAAGATTGGGTTTGCTAACATAGTCAGGATTGGCTACAACCCAGAAAGTAGAAAAGCACCGACTCCTGGACCTACAACACTCCAACTTCCTCAGATGATCCAACAAGGAAGGGGGATGGCAAGAGAAAAATGTGAGGAATAATGGCATAGGATAACACAGATGCCAAGTTCTGGTGTCATTATTCCTCAAAGTAGGGTCGGACTCCCCATCTACAACACACCCTGGGAGGTCTCAAGGAAGGACATGCCAAAGCACTGTGGAACCAAAGGAAGCCTTGTTCCTGGACAGCAAATCCAGCTTGTAATGGGATATAAAGGTGTGAGGATTAGACCAAGTGACAGCAACGCAAATATCATCAATGGAGAAGTCTGGACATGAAGACAGAAGAAGTAGCCACAAATCTAGTAGAATGAGCTCTAACCCTTCCCAGAACATTAAGATGTTTGTTAGTGTAGACTGTCGAGATACAGCTGGAAATCCATTTGGAGATGGTCACTTTAGAAATGGGAAGGCCATGTCTATTTATAGAAAAAGCCACAAAAAGCTAGTCCGATTTGCGAGACTCCTTAGTTCTATGTAGATAAAAATCACAACTGCCTATGTACATCCAAAGTATGCAGAATATACTCTCCCTTATTGGAATAATTGGGAAAGAAAACTGGCAACTGAATACATTGGTTCAGATTGAATACAGTGGAGACCTTAGGGAAAAAGAAAGGATTCGTTTGAAGAGACACACTATGTTTGTGGAAGATGGGGGAACAATATAAAGAGCTTGTAGCTCAAACACCCTTTTAGCTGAGGTTATGGCTACTAGAAAGGCTGTTTTCCAAGACATAAATTTGAAATCACACAAACTAGCAGGCTCAAAAGGGCTCTAAGTCAGAGATTGCAGAATGAAAGTTAGATCCCAAGGATGTGAGAGATCCTTAACAGGAGGTCATAGAAGAAACCATGAAGGCCTCACAGAGTCCGGAAGAGAACATAGGCTCACTATTCTCATGAAAGTTGGAAATTGCCACCAACTGAAGCTTAATAGTAGAAAAACTTGCTGCTTCCTGAAAAAGTGAAGACGAGAACTAAAGAATATTAGGTACAGATACAGAAAAAGCGTCCATATTCCTGCTCTTAGCCCAGATAGAAAACCTTTTCCATTTGCTACTATAAACCTTTTTGATGGAAGGTTTTTGAGGAGCTAGGATGATATTTTTGATAGGGGAAGCTAGCCTGGACTGTTTCAAAATCACTGGAATTGGAGAAACCATGTGGTTAGATGAAGGGTCCGAAAAATGGGAAGAGGAAACCCCGGCAGATGGGAGATTAGATCCTGATGGGGATCCAGTACCCAAGGGAGATACTTCAGGTGAGACCTTAGGAAGGAAAATCACGTCTGATGAGGCCAGGAAGGGGCAATGAGGATCAGGGGTGTCCTCAGGTGGTGGGCTTTCTGCAAGATCCTGGGAATAAGAGGGATAGGAGGGTAAGCATAGAGGAGACCTGGAGGCCAATCGTCGACTAGAGCATCCCTCTGTGATTCCCTGGGTGGGGGGATCAAGGCAAAGTAAATGCTGAATTTGTTACTGGCTGGGGAGGCAAATAGGTCACAGCATGGTTGACCCCAACAATCGAAAATGTGCTTCGTCACCCTCAGATTGAGGGACCACTCATGAGGATTCAATAGGGTTCTGCTGAGTTTGTTGGCCAACACGTTAAAATCCCTGGGAATATCAGGTGCAAGAAGAAAGTGCCTGGAGGACATCGCCCATTCACACATTCGCATGGCCTCTCTGCACAACGGGTAAGAAAATGTTCCCTCTGTTTCTTGATATACCAGACCACTGCCATGTTGTCTGTCTGAATTGCAATCATCCCCAGAGGGAGGCAGTCCTGAAATTGCAACATTAGGAGGACTGCAATCATCTCTAAGACATTTATGTTCAACTTGCTCTCTAAGGGGGACCACATGCCTTGAACTGTCTGCCCTGGAAATGCCCCCCCAACCCAACATGGAAGCGTCTATGGTCACTGTGGCCTTGGGCAGAGGAGATGAAAAGTGTCTGCCTAACAGGAGATCCTGAGACTGAAGCCATTAAAGAAGATGCTGTCTGCATACTGGCATCAATTTTAGGGACAAGGACATGTGCTGAATCAGAACAGACTACTGAACCGCCAGGGTCAACTGTAATACCGGCATATGATACTTCGCCAGTAGCACAAGCTCTATGCCCACAGCCATACATCCTACAGTCCGAAGAACCAAGTTTACTGCAGTATTTGAAAGATTTAAGATTTGTAATAACTTGAATCCAGATCAGTTGAACTCTGTGCAGAGGTAAGGCTGCACTATACGAAAAGAAGTCTAGGTGGACTTCTTTGAACTCTAACATTTGCGTACCAGATTTGACTTTGAGAGGTTCACTGTAATCCCCAACTGACTGAAGAGGAGGAGGGCATACTGGACGGCTTGTGACAGTTGATGCCTCGTGGGTGTGATGAGGAGCCAATCGTCAAGATATGGAAACACCTGAAATCCCTGCAGCCTCAGGTGAGTCGCCACCACTGCCATACATTTGTAAGAAAAAAGAATGAATGTGCTACGTCTTGCTCGCAAATATTTAAATAACTGAAATACTCTTAGTACAAACCGCAGTTTAGGTGGAAGCTTGGTAGCTCTTACAAGAACTGTTGAGCTGTTACAAACAGCAGTTTAAATTGAAGCTTGCTACAACTGTTAAGCTGCTAACAGCAGCTGAAACACTCTTGATACAAACAGCAGTTAGAGTGGAAATTTGCTGGCTCTTACAAGAACTGTTGGGCTGGTAAGAACAGCTAAAGTACTCTTGATATAAACAGCAGTTTAAGTTGAAGCTTGCTAGCTCTTACAGGAACTGCTGAGTTGTTAAAGACAGCTGAAGCACTCTTGATAAACAGCAGTCTAAGTTGAAGCTTACCAGCTATTACAAGAGCTGTTGAGCTGTTAAAAACAGCTAAGGCACTCTTGATACAAACAGCGATCTAAGTAGGAGCTTCCCAGTTCTAATTAGACTGTTAAAAACTCTTTATTACATAAAACAAATAATAAAACAAACAGTATAATTTAGGATAAGCGCTTTCGGTTATGCTTAACCTTCTTCAGATTCTGTTAGAAGTAAGAAAAACTTCCTTTTTATATACAAAGCAGTTGCCACTCCCATTCTGAAGACATCATTCCTTAAAGTGAAAGCTTAGATTGTATTTACTTTTTATTTCTCAGGCCTCACTCTTTTAATATAGGTTTTAGGGGTACTACCCCAGTCAGTCCTGGGGGATAATCTGCTCTCAGATCCATAATCCACCTTGCTTCCTCAGCTTCTGTTTTATTCATTAGGTCACCACCTCGTATACTTTCTTTGATGTTTGATAAAGCCATAAATCTAAAAGAGTGGTTCCCAAATCTAGAGATATGTTGGTAGAGAGAATTAGTTTCTACCTTGTTTCTTATATCACATAGGTGGTGAAGAATACGTTCCTTGCATTTTCTGTTTGTTTTGCCTATATAATAAGCTGGGCAGATACTTCAGGTTGCAACATATACTAGGTTCCTGCTAATGCAATTCACTAGTCCTTGGAAAGTATATATCTTATTTGTTACAGGATGTATAAATGTATCTTGTGTGTTAATCCAGGCACATGCTTTACAGAAACCACATTTACGTGTACCTCTGTTAGGCCTTGTAGGGGCAGCCTGTGTGATATCATTTCTCATCTCTATTCTTTTTGGCATAAAAACCTCTTTACCTATATTAAAAGAGTGAGGCCTGAGAAATAAAAAGTAAATACAATCTAAGCTTTCACTTTAGGGAATAATGTCTTCAGAATGGAAGTGGCAACTGCTTTGTATATAAAAAGGAAGTTTTTCTTACTTCTAACAGGATCTGAAGAAAGTTAAGCATAACCGAAAGCGCTTATCCTGTATTTTACTGCTTGTTTTACTATTTGTTTTACTATTTGTTTTATATAATAATGAGTTTTTAACAGTCTAATTAGAACTGGGAAGCTCCTACTTAGATCACTGTTTGTATCAAGAGTGCCTTAGCTGTTTTTAACAGCTCAACAGTTCTTGTAAGAGCTGGTAAGCGTCAACTTAAACTGTTGTTTATATCAAGAGTGCTTCAGCTGTTCTTACCAGCCCAACAGTTCTTGTAAGAGCCAGCAAATTTCCACTCTAACTGCTGTTTGTATCAAGAGTGTTTCAGCTGCTGTTAACAGCTTAACAATTTTAGCAAGCCTCAATTTAAACTGCTGTTTGTAACAGCTCAACAGTTCTTGTAAGAGCTACCAAGCTTCCAACTAAACTGCGGTTTGTACTGAGAGTATTTCAGTTATTTAAATATTTGTGAGCAAGAGGTGGCACGTTCATCCTTTTTTCTTACACATTTTATATTTGTTTGAACAGCCTTTAGTGGTGTGATTTGCTGTTTGTGCTTAGTATTTTTATTTGCCTATCGCCTTCTGTGTGGAGTCTGCATGTCCTCTCTGTGGTCAAGTAACGTTAAAGACATGCAGGTAGGTGCGTGCGTAAATGGACATGCCTTCTTTGAAGGTTGGGTGTCGGGCTGGCAACTCGGTACCGTAAAAATCCACTGCTAGTCATTAGCGGACGGGAGTTCTGCTGTGGCAACCCCTAACCGGGAAAAGCCGAAAGACTTTTTATTTTTATTTGCCTATCACTCCACATCACTTTGCTTGCATGGAGAATATGGAGAATTTGTTAAACAGAATCAATTATTTAGAAGTTGTAAACAAGAGGATGGTTACGAATCTTCAATTAGGTGTACTGAATCTGTTGTTAATGTTGAACTTGGAAAGCAATGAAACAGAGGTGAGCTCTGTTGAGGAAATAATTTCACCTTCTTGATGGACTATACAACCATTCTTCTGTTTCTTTGCCACTGTATCATATGCCTTATTAGCATGCACATCAACCTGCATCAACCTCCATGCAAGCAAAGTGATGTGGAGTGATAGGCAAATAAAAATAAAAAGTCTTTCGGCTTTTCCCGGTTAGGGGTTGCCACAGCAGAACTCCCGTCCGCTAATGACTAGCAGTGGATTTTTACGGTACCGAGTTGCCAGCCCGACACCCAACCTTCAAAGAAGGCATGTCCATTTACGCACGCACCTACCTGCATGTCTTTAACGTTACTTGACCACAGAGAGGACATGCAGACTCCACACAGAAGGCGATAGGCAAATAAAAATACTAAGCACAAACAGCAAATAAAAATAAATAAATAAATAAATAATTTTGCTGATGTATTCAACGAAGTGGAAAATGCTGCATATAAGTTGAAATGCTTACAATGGCAGCACATCCATATGGAAGCCTGCCTTCATCATCAAGTAATTCCTAGGGGACTGCGAGTTAGATGCATGCCGAGCTATGGCAATGCATATCCAGACTTGCTAGCAAAATGGCAGAAGCTGAATATTGAAACAAGTTTTACTTATATGAAACTTCTCATAGAGTTTTTTAAGCCCCATGAGGAAGAACTTAGTAATCTGCTTGAAGTGAAACAAAGAGAACTAGAAGAAATGGATCTGACAGAAAGCAAATTATCACAACTGATTACATTACAAGAAAAATTGGATGCCTATGATACTAAACTTAAAGTAGTCAAATGTGGCAAACTGGCTAGAGACTATAAAGATTTTAAAAATGACCATTTATTTGAATGGCCGAAAGGACAACGAGAAGGCATGAACCTGTCAACAAAGCGAGATGTAGCCCCAGAACAGTTGGTCTCAGAACCATCGAAAAAAGGGTTCAGACCCTTTAGGAAGCTTAGTAACAGAACCAACAATAATAATAATAATAATAAAAAAAAAAGGGAAAATATACGAGGACTAGCAGTGCAGGTTGATGTGCATGCTAATAAGGCATATGATACAGTGGCAAAGAAACAGAAGAATGGTTGTATAGTCCATCAAGAAGGTGAAATTGTGGTACAAACACAGAAAGAAGTCTTATGACTGAAGTAGGAGAAATAACACCTTCGATTTCTGATAATATGACTGGAATAATCCCTAAAAAAGGATCAACACATGTACCCCTCATGCAATAACTTTCTTTTTTATTACAGACAAAAAGATTCCGGAGCCCAAGATCGGCAAGCAGAGAGAGGAAAAAAAGAAAAGTGAATTAGATAACCACAAAGTCTCACCCGTAGTAAATATTTCTGGGTTACTGCTAAGTGAGGAGCAATTAAGTGTACTTGAGAAAGGTCTAAGTTTCATACCCTCCATACAATTACCACTACATGAAATAGTAATGGACTTGAAGTGTTTTGGTCGAAATGTTACTTGGAAGCATGTATTTGGTAGTAAAGATGGTGATGAAGATGTCAAGACAAGTATATATAAAAAAAACAAGTAGCTTTGTTCCTGCTATTCATCTTTCAGTGGAAATGTTCATTCGACTTTGTGAACAAGAGATATATGAAAACCAGGCAAGGGAATAAGTCTAAGCAATATCGTAACTTGACCCAAACGGAGTTCCAAGGGTTAACTGAACTGAGGAGGCGAACAGATATTGTAAGACCAGCAGATAAAGGTGGAGCTATTGTGGTGATGACCTCCAATAACTACACAACTAAAATGGAAGATCTGCTCAGCAAAAAAGAAACAAACTTAGTGCTAAGCAAAAAAAATCTAAATGTATTAATAAATAATGTAAAAGACAGCCTATATGACACTAGAAGTACTTGGACCAACAAACTACTAATGTATAAACTACTAATGTATAGTAGATTTGTGGATGATATCTTTATTGCATGGGAAGGAAGTGAAACTTCACTTAACAATTTCATTGATTTTCTGAGCATGACAACTACCTTCCTGAAATTCCAGGTTAAAAGCTCACGTCATGAAATAGAATTTTTGGATGTGAAATTGAGTTTAGATCCTGCAAAAGGTACTGAAACAATGACATACAGAAAACCTATGTGGCGTAATCATATGCTACACTACTCAAGTATGCATCCCAGACATATTTTCCACAATACAGTGGACAATCAAGCAGTACGAGTATCTAAATTTTGTACAAACAACGACTTTTATTTGATGGAAATGAGAAACTGTTGAATAACTTCATGGAAAGAGGGTATAAAGAAAATAGATTATTAAAGGCAAAGAGCAAATATTGAGAATATGTGAACATAAAGGTAGACCTTATTATTCTAAGAGGAGTGGCCAAGAGATGAAGCAGAATAAAGAAAGCTGCTCTAAAGAACATAAAGTAAGGTGTACGATCACATATAGCACAGATAATGCAGCGATATGTGGCACTATTAGGAAATATTGGCCGATTTTAACTTCAGATACTAGAATTAAAGAACTGGCAGGAGAAAAACCCAGCATTGCATTTAAGAACAAAAAGAATCTAAAGAGGCTTTTATGCCAAAAAGATGGAATAGAGATGAGAAATGATATCACCCAGGCTGCTTCTACAAGGCCTAACAGAGGTACACGTAAATGTGGTTTCTATAAAGCATGTGCCTGGATTAACACACAAGATACATTTA
The DNA here is from genome assembly GCF_019279795.1 of Protopterus annectens. Lineage (NCBI taxonomy): Eukaryota > Metazoa > Chordata > Ceratodontiformes > Protopteridae > Protopterus > Protopterus annectens. Next base: position 1,427,574,098 of record NC_056744.1, read on the forward strand.
TACATCCTGTAACAAATAAGATATATACTTTCCAAGGGCTAGTGAATTGCAATAGCAGGAACTTAGTATATGTTGCAACCTGTAGTATCTGCACAGCTTATTATATAGGCAAAACAAACAGAAAATGCAAGGAACATATTCTTTGCCACCTATGTGATATAAGAAACAAGGTAGAAACTAATTCTCTCTACCAACATATCTCTAGATTTGAGAACCACTCTTTCAGATTTATGGCTTTATCAAACATAAAAGAAAGTATACGAGGTGGTGACCTAATGAATAAAACGTTAATTGAGGAAGCAATGTGGATTATGGATCTGAGAGCAGATCATCTCCCAGGACTGAATAGGGTAGTACCCCTAAAACCTATATTAAAAGTGAGGCCTGAGAAATAAAAAGTAAATACAATCTAAGCTTTGACTTTAAGGAATTATGTCTTCATAATGGGAGTGGCAACTGCTTTGTATCTAAAAAGGAAGTTTTTCTTACTTCTAACTGGATCTGAAGAAGGTTAAACATGACCGAAAGCACTTATCCTGTATTTTACTGTTTGTTTTACTATTTGTTTTACTATTTGTTTTATGTAATAAAGAGTTTTTAACAGTCTAATTAGAACTGGGAAGCTCCTACTTAGATTGCCGTTTGTATCAAGAGTGCCTTAGCTGTTTTTAACAGCTCAACAGTTCCTGTAAGAGCTAGCAAGCTTCAATGTAAACTGCTGTTTATATCAAGAGTACTTCAGCTGTCCTTACCAGCCCAACAGTTCTTGTAAGAGCCAGCAAATTTCCACTCTAACTGCTGTTTGTATCAAGTGTTTCAGCTGCTGTTAATAGCTTAACAGTTGTAGCAAGCTTCAATTTAAACTGCTGTTTGTAGCAGCTTAACAGTTCTTGTAAGAGCTACGAAACTTCCACCTAAACTGCGGTTTGTACTACGAGTATGTCAGTTATTTAAATATTTGCGAGCAAGAGGTGGCAGGTTCATCCTTTTTTCTTACACATTTTATATTTGTTTGAACGGCCTTTAGTGGTGTGATTTGCTGTTTGTGCTTACTGCCAAAGTAACACCCAGGGGGCTGTGGTGAGTCCAAAGGGCAAGGCTCTGAATTGATAATGACTGGCCCCTACTCGTAATTGAAGAAGTCTCCTCAAATGCCTGTCTATTATGATGTGATAGTAGGTGTCCTGGAGATCCAGTCAGCACATCCAGTCGCCCTTGCGAAAGAGAAGCAGAATGAACTGAACAGTAACCATCTGTAATGTGGACTTCTTGATCGACAGATTCAACTTGCTGAGGTCCAGAATGGGACGCAGGTCCTCAGTCTTTTTTGGCATTAAAAAGAAGCGAGAGTAAGTTCAAGATCCTCTTTGTCCTGTTGGGACTTTTTGGATGGCTCTTTATTGAAGAAGTTGTGAAACTTCCGTGAAGGCCAACTCCCTTTGGTGGGGTGGTACATCGAGGAGATGTTTTCTTATAGGAGGTGGTTGAAAAAAGGGAATGAAATAACCCCTGGAAACGATGTTTAATACTCACTGATCAGAGGTGATATTTTTCCAGGCTAGTGGGTGAAGGGAAAGATGGCTCCTGACTGCCTCCAGGGCAGTGCAGTCGGGCAACACTTCAGGAGCGCTGAAAGGGTTGCTCAGAAAAAGGTTCCCTGGAGCCTTAATTTTGTGGACCCCCCCCCCCCCCGCCTCTACAGCAGCATCTGCCATTGAATCCTTTCCTCCTGCTTCTGAAATAGAAATCCTCCGGAGCACCCTGGAAGGAAGACTGTGACCTCCAGAATAACATCCTCTTAGCTCCTTGTTGGGTCATGGAAAATGACCGCTGAGGAGCAGAAAACTTGATCCCAACCGCGGACAAAATCTTCCCTTTCCGTTCACTATGGGTTATAGTTTCTTTCACAGATAGTCCAAACAGGGTGGACCCATCAAAGGGAGCGTTGGTAAAAGACACTTTGAAGGACTCCGCAAACCCACATAGTCGTAACCAAGGATGTCACCTTATAGCTATGCCAGTACCAGCTGCTCGAGAGGTAGCTTTCACTGCATTGGAAATTAGCCTCATCAAGGAATTAGCGAGGGACATTAGAATAGAGCATGTGGGAGACACCTACTTGAGGTCATCCTCTGGCAACAACTCTGTAAAGGAAGTGGTGAGTTCTTTGACCAAGTCCCTTTGAAGGTGGGTGAAGTGTGCCAGATAATTAATTACCCTCAGTCCAAAGGTAGTTGAGGCAAATACATGCTTCCCATGCCGGTCAATTGCCCAAGACTCCCTGCTCAGGGGATGGACCAAAGAGCTCTGCTCCGCCAGCTCCTTCTTGGTGACAGCGGCCACCACGATGCATCGACTGGGACTCTTTTGCTCTAGAAGGGTCAGTTTGCAGGAGGACTAAGGAACTTGTCTGCTTGCTTAGGCACTGGTTCTACAGTGTCGGGTTCCTTCCAAGCTCTGCTGACGATAAGATCCACCAACTCGTCAGCGGGGGGGGGGGGGGGACACCCAGGAAGTAGATGGGCCCATCCAGAAAGCCTTCAGAAACACAGACTCCTCTGAAGACAGGGGCTGGGGAGATCATCCACCCTATTGCTTCAGGATCTTGAGAATGTCCCCAGAGGAGACATCGTCAGGCGGAGATCTGGGGGGCCCGTCTCCTTCATTATGTCCGAGTCTTCTGTGAAGGACTCCATAGAGTAGTCCAAGTGTCTTCTCTTGCACTTTCTCTTACCTCTGTGGGTGGCTCAGGTGAGGACTTGGAGGATGTGAGGAGCTCAGGAGGGGAGGAAACCCCCTGAAAGCTAGAACAGGAGGGTTGACCCTGGACAGAATAAGAGGCCTCACCACCCAAAGTAGAGAGGGAAAGGGAAGGACTTGGAGGAATGGGAGATGTTACTCCAGTCCTGGAGAAAGTCCTCTCTACCAAGTGGAAGGCGGATGAGCTGGAAGCAGTCCCATCCCAATTCTCAGACAGCGAGCCCACCCGGAAAGAAAGAAAAAGACCCAGCCACAGCCCCGCGGCCCCCGGATGATACTGGTCTGGAGCTGTCAAGAGCAAAGGCCCCCAGGGGAAGGGATCGATCCGAAAGGCCCAGTCCTGACCCTGTCCTCATGGGGCCAGTGCTGATTGCTCTGGCACAGGGCCCACTCTGGTCTGAGGGTAGAGGAACAGAGCAGGCCAGGGACTCTGACAGAGGTGAGAGAAAGGGAATACTCATCGTTGGGATCTGACTGCAGAAAACTGGGTCCTGAGATTCCAAAACCCCTGGAGTCAGAAGAGGAGAATGGTGGGCTGGGAGTGGAGAGGCTTCCCTAGTCGAATGGGCTGGGGGATGCCAGAAGCCCAAACTCTATCTGGGCCTTGAGGAAGCTCCTCATCATCCTGTCCATATCCAAAGGTTACAAACTCCTGGATGATCTAGAGGAAGTGGACTAGTGGGCAGACTTCGTTGGGGATCCAACCCTGGACTCCACAGACCTGTGTCGATGCTCTGTAGATCAGCTTCTAGATCTAGGAACCAATGAAAACAAATGCCTGGAGGATTCAGGCAAAGCAGAATCCTCTATAATTATAGGATGGCCCGACAAGCCTGTTTGATCCAAAGGTCGAGACGGGGAAGCAATTGGCTCCAACAAACTGGTCAGATCCGAGGAAGGTCTGGCCTTGCCCAGATTCGAGGGGCTCCGATCTGAGGAAGCCCTGGATCTGGTAGAAGAATCCACAGGTCTAGGATCCAAAGACCTGGGATCCGAGACAGCCAGGGCTGGGGTCAGATCAATGGCTCTAGAATCCGACAGCCTGGGTTTCTTAGAGGCCACAATAGGAATGCAAGGAGCCTTAGGTTTGGGATTGGAAGGGGAAGCCTTGGAGAGGAGATATAAGGACCCCCCTGAACCACCCCTATAAGCAGTAATTTGTTACAGCGCCCTGCCAAAGCCCTGGGGTTGAATGTGGTACAGATGTCGCATTCAACCTCCAGGTGAGGAGCCCCTAAATAATACAAGCACTCCTCCTGTGAGTTGGAATTGGGCATCTTCCAACTGCATGAGGAGCATTTCTTGAACCCAGAGGGTTTCTCAGACATGCCTCAAGAAAATAATGAAGGAATACAACACAGAGATACCACCAAAGACGACTAAACAAACTACATGAAAAAAGGCACCAAATGCCTAACTGGCAAGAAGGGGGGAACTAGCCTATCAAAAAGTTAAGATTTCTAAGGGAAGAGAGGTAAAGACAAGACTAGCACTAAGATTAAACCCCAAAGACTAACTAAAGTTAAACTAGATACTAACACTAAGCTGAATTAGAAAGCATTTATCTGCAAGAGGAAGGATAATGTCCATAGCGGAAAGGAGCAAATGAGATCTGATGGTTAGAGGGCACCAAGTGAATATGAGAGAGGGAGGAGCTTGAGCCTTGGATCTGTCAGAGCTAAAGTTGCCAGCTCACATCCAATATCGAATCCAAGAACCTACTGCGTGGAATAATGACATGACTAACATCGGATGCTCACTTGGCAAAATAAACCTAATTCCTCACATAGAACAGGTTGTCCCAAAGTCACAGATGCTGAGCCCACAAGGCAGGCATCAACCAAACATTCTTGATGTAAGTGACTCCATTGTAATACATACTGATGTGCCTCTTAACCAGGCTGAGCAAGAAAAAGTTATGGTTAGTTGCTTGTCTGGTGCCAGAATCCATCAGATCATGCATATACTCAAGCCCTTGAGCAACAATTACTAGTATGACTCTGTCATAGTTCATGCCGGTATCAATGACTTAAGGTGTACCTTCCTAGACTACATGAAGAGAAACATGATGAATCTCTCAGACTGTGTGTCCAAGGCAGGTATGATCCTAGCATTGAGCAGCATTCTACCTTTCCCAAGGACGATGTCACAATATAAGCAAAAAATAACTGACTTCAATAACTGGCTTTATTTTTGGTGTCATTCAAAGGGGGTCCAATATTTGTCAGCTTGGAAGGATATAATCGACAGACCATATTTCTTCACTAGGAAAGGCCTGCATCTTTCCAATCTAGGGTTTCAATTACTAGCAAAGACATTGTCCACCCCCTCCAATGTGCCTCTTTTTGGCAATGCTAACCTGATAAACTACCAACATAATGAATCAAGCAAAGGAAAACTGATCAAAGCTCGGAGCCTTAACAAGAAACTCCACTGATTTCAAGCCTGTCTCACCCTGTAGGACATTAAAGTCTGCGTAGTGAAGCGCAGCTGTGCAGTGCTATAATGCCTTCCATACATTTAGACCAGCTGATGTGCCTGGGAAAAAAAGGTGGAGATTTCTCAATCTACATCCAGAAGAGACTTGCACCAAGGCTGGTAAAGCACCATGATGGAGCACTAAAGATTCATCTTGCCCAAATAACCATCAGAAAAGTCCCATACCACTTACTACCTATCTCTGACAAAAGAAAACCATAACGCCGATCTACAGGAACTAGAACCACCTAGTATGAAACCCAATACCATTTTCCTAGGAAATCTAAACTATCCAGCTGGGAAACCTATACTACCACCAGTGATCAAGCACAGAGTTCCCTGGATGTTGTCAGTACAAATGCCCTGGAACAATTAGAGTACCCACTGGGGGAATAACATCTTGGCTTTTGCCCTTAATATAGGAGCATCTTGCACCATCACTTGTTAGATCTCACCAAAGCAGTCTCCTATCACAAAAAAAAACTGAAACCAGTTATCTTTTCCACCCATGGCAACTTTACAAATTGCTTGTAAGACAAACTACCTACTCTTAAGTGATACACTGGCAAGCTTCAAATACCCACTAAACACAATTAACTCCACTGAATATGCAGAAATGCACACCATTGCTATAACAGCATGTATACAGCTGCATAGATACAGCTGTACCCCATAGAAACAAGTGCAGGAGCAAACCCCAGAAACAAACCCACATAGTGGAATCATATCAATAAACTTTATAATAAAAGGAAAATAATTTTGACCAAAAGTAAGAAGAGTAATTCCCAGAATGTTACAGCCCTCATCATTGAAATAAACAATCAGAGCCTAATAAAATCCACCAAAGCTATGTTTGAGACTAAAATAGCTACTCAAGCCAAACATTATCACAAGGCATTTTTAGTTATGTTCGTAATCTCAAAAGCACTATGCAGCAATTAGCTGAGCTGATTATGAATGATGTTACCTACACTGAGTCTGAAGATACAGAGAATCTACTTACCAATAAATTTAGCTGTAATTCCCCCCTCCCTCCCATCTGTCCCTCAAGATATACCTGAAACTGGCTTGTCTCCAGTGATCACACAAGACCAAGTCCTAAAATTGCTATCAAAAGCTAAAAATACTGCATTGATGGGTCCTTACAATATCCCTGGATGCATCTTAAATAGCATGAAGCACGATTTAGCTACATCCCCTAACAACAAAGTTCAATCCATACAGGTTCTGCACCTAGCAACTGGAGGACAGCCACAGTAATTTCCCTTCATAAGGGATGACATTCCACAAATCTAGGTAATTACAGATCAATTCATGCCATGAATGTAAGTACTTGTGGAGCTTTTCTCCCCGGGCCTCCACTGAAAATGGGTTGCTCTGACCCAGTGGACTGTCTCGGTCAACAAAATCAAAGAAATAAATAACAAATAAATTAGTCTGACTAGCCTCATATGCAAAGTCATGGAAAAATGTATCATGGAATTAATCAGTCAGAGCATAGAGAACCTCCAAACAATGGACCTGTCTCAGTTTGGGTTCTTCAAAGGCAGGTCATGCTTAATCAACCTGGTAGATTTTTTTGAAAAGGTCACCAAAGCAATGGATAAAGGTAAGATGGTACACTCCACATACCTTGGCCTGGCCAAAGCTTTTGACACAATTCTCCACTCAGGCATAGTAGAAATGCTAAACAAACTGGGAATAAACCCATACGTCACCCACTGGTTTGCCAAATGGCTCACATATAAGATGCAGATAATCAAAATAGGGGAAGTTATCTCCACAAAGAGACCAGTCTCCAGTGACATCTCCCAGGGTTCTGTCCTTGGACTTCTCCTGCTTGGCCTCTACTTTTCTTAAGTAAAAGACAATACCAAAGGGCTCTGGTTATCTACGTTTACAGATAACTGCAAGCTAGGAGCAGTCACTGAATGCCCAAATGACCTAGCCATCCTGCAGGAAGGATTGTCCTAAATAAATAACTGGTGCAAAAATCATAGACTGAAACTAAATGCCAAAAAATGCATTACTGTATCCTTTGGGAAGTCATCTACCCCAAGTGACTGCCACATTAACAATACAGCTTGGGATTTGGGAACTTATGTGTGGAGAGTGACTTAACTTTTGATCAACATGTGTCTATTGCTGTAACAAAGTCCTACTATATTGCACAGTATATAAACAAATGGAATGTGTCTAGATATAGGGGTGTCATTGTCTCCCTCTACTCAGCCCTTATAAGGGCAGTCATTGAATATAATGCCCCCTTTGGCATGTATCTGTCTAGACAAATACAACAACTAGAATTTCCACATAAGAAAACTTACTAAAAGGATACAAAGCCTAAACAACATGTCCTACATGGACCAACTCAAAGCCCTATCACTACACTTGGTATCCTACAGACTGATAAGGAGTGAGCTGTGTTAGGCATACAAGGCATCCTCCAAACTCATCACTGATGGATTTACTGAACATCAGCAAAGTCAAAAGGTATCAGAAATACCGATATAAACCTCTTATGCAATCAACAGAACAGTCTGGTTGGACAAGTATATCCCTCGAAATATATTTCTGCTGTGGAAGAGACTCCCAATCTACATAAAACAAAATTAATCCCTGTCCATACTCAATCACAACTCTGATCTATGGATGGAACACAGAAAATTTACTACAGGATTGTCTCTTCTAATAATGGACAGAGGCAGCTCCTAAATGGTTTATCCCACATATTGATCCCTTCAAATATTTTTGGTATGATCCCAGTTATTCTCATTAAAGGTAATACATAACTATCGACAAAGGGATAGGAAAGACCAAATTATAACCAAATGGCACTGGTTATTTTGAGCACAAAAAGTGAAACTGGCTAGGCTTAAAATGGCCCACAAGGACAGCTAGTCTAGTATTTACTTATGAACCTATAAGTGGCCTGTACTAAAAAATTAAAAAAATAACAATTAAAAGTTAAGAAAAAACGTGTGTGTGAATGAAATAAACCTAAGCATCAAATCTGAAGCTTCTACAAAAAATGTGCACCTTTCAACAGCTAGGCAGTCTGAAATAAGTCTGTGTCTTTGGCAAGAACTACAATGAAAAGGGTCACTTTGTCAATTTTTCCATCAAATTCATCTTGACGAGGAGATATAATATTTCCTTTCCTCCAAATGAAGTCCACTCAGAATTGGTTACATTACTTAAGGCTATAACAAGGAGGACTGGGGGTTACCATAATGGTAAAGGTGCTTAACTCACATACGCAAAATACAGGACTTGATTCTCACCATTGAAGGAAATTTTTAGACTTAAAGTAGCCCACAGGGGCAGCAAGCCTAGTATTTACCTATTAATCCTTGCACAGTGTATAGGGGAATGATCGTTGAAAGCATTACCCAATGGGTGCTAAGCAGAAAGATGGCAGACGACAAAGCAGGAAGCAATCCACTTGGAATGGGTGTACTTAGCAACTGCAACACTCATCTTACTAGGAGCAAAGATCAGAAACAACAGGCAGGTTTGCCTTTTGATTAGCCTGTTGACAGAGTATGAAAGCAATCAGAGAATTTTGATCAAAACCTGCTTTGAAAGTACATCTTCCCTGAAACTTCAAGTTTATTTACCAATAATCTCTCATAAATTTCAGAAAAGCATTAGCAGTAGTTATTTACTTGTATATGACAAACCAAGGAAAGATTAAAAGACTCTCCACAAATTACAGTACAGTTAATTTCTCACCATAACATTGGATCTTTGAGATTTTTTTTTTATTGCAATAGGAAAGAAGGGGGCATCCATATTCAGGCACCAAGACCTACTCAGTGACATTTCTGCTCTAAATGCATCGATTGGGACAGCCACAAGCCAGCTTCGATTCATGTTTCCTCAAACCCTTTCTCTCTCTACTTTGCTTATTTCTAGTTGTTTTTGATGACCACAAAATAAGGAAATGTTTAAAAAAAGAGTAGGAGATAAAAATGGAGCTGTTTGAAGATGCCATAAAAGTTGGTAAAAAGAAACCTGTCATAAGTGATATATATGAGTAATCACAATATCAGACAATCTTCAAAAGACACTTGTTTAGTGTTCAGACACTTGAATGATCTTCCAGGTACCCACTCAATGGCTTGCTCTTTTACTGATCTTGAGTTACCTTGTTTGGAGTGTGCTTTCCCCTGACTTAGCCTCCACTGGCCAACCCTCTAATTTACTGAGAGACCTCAGAAAGCTCATCAAGTCTACCAAAGCCAAATTTGAGGTAAGAAATAGCCTCCCAGGCTAAGGACAGCTGCAAAGCTTTCTTCAGCTATGTCCACAAACTCAAAGGCAATACACAACAATGTACTGAATTAATTGTAAATGGAGCCACCTAAACTGAGCAGAAGATATAGAAAATTGACTGGCTGACAAATTTACCACCCCCTCCCCCAGGCACCCCTGAGGAAATACCCACAATCATAACTACCCCTACCATCACTAGGGAACAGGTCATCAATGCACTTTCCAAGGCCAGGATGGGTCGAGATAATATCCCAGGATATATCCTTAATAGTTGAACTATTGAGCCCACTAGAATCACTATTTAACCACAATGGTTATGCCACTGCACAAGAACAGGTCATTCACTGACTCAGAAAACTATCAATCCACAAGCTTGACTATTCTAACATGTAGGTCTGTTTTACCACTGCAGAGATTATGAGCCATGCAAACTGCTGGTCTGGACTTCCTACTGCCTGCAAACCCCTTGGAATCGGCATTCTATGGGTGCCCCTCCCCTGAACTGAATTGCCTAAGGTCTATTTTACCACTGCAGAAATTACGACCCACCCACACAAACTGCTGGTCTGGACTTCCTACTGCCTGCAAAGTATGTTTCCCGCAGTGTAATGTTGTTTTTTTTCTGTACCACTTGCTGTAGAAGTGTGCACTGCAATATTATTGCTGTAAACTGGCATGCTCGCCCACCAAGAAGCTACAGCCTAGTCTGACCCTCTCCCCTATTTCATAGCTCTACAGTTTCCTACTTCACTATTGCTGTACCTCTCCTCTCTCCTAGTCGCTAAGCCCAGAAACCCCTACTCTGTCTCCTGGCATAGCTCTTGCTCAGATAACTATTCTTTCCTGCCTTTCCTATTTAGTCTCTGCCTTACTAACGCTCTCTCTAGTCTTCTTGCTTACTCCTTTGGCTCGAACTGCAATTTCCACTACTGTCTGAACTGCACTGGGAATCGCTTTGTGGGTTAAATCCTGCTCCGTTCGCCCTCACTACGCTTGGGCCCACTCCACTTCCCTACCCAACCTGCATCCCCATCCACCCCTGAACCAATTTCCTTGATAGGTAACCATCTTCCAACCCACCCCTCTACACCCCTACATAAACCCATCTGATCCAGCCTCTCAGCCCAAGCCCCTCCCACCACCCAACACACTCTAATCACAAACTCCCACCTACACTTACCTGACCCATCCCCCCACCCCCTCATTAAACCCCTTCTTCTCCTACCACTTCTCAGACTTCACCCTCTACTTATTACTCCACACTCTTCACAATGGTCATCAATCCTCTCCTATCACTCTCATCTTTCTTTTCCTCTCTCACCTCACCGCCTACCACACTCAACTTCATGCTTATCCAAACTCCCCTACATCCTCCCGTGCTTCATACACAGTCAGATACTAATCCTATCCCATATCACCTACTCTCTTCCCCTGCTCTGGACACACTCTCCCCAAAATTAAACTCCCTTTCTATACCATTCCCCATCACAAACACAAACTGAAATCTCTTGCACCATACCCCACATCACCTACTCTCCACCTATGCACCACCCTTAGACTCTCAGGTGATATTCATCCTCACCCTGGCTCAAACCACAACTCATCAACTCCCACCACCACAACTCACACACTCCTACAAAAACCAAACCCCAACCTCACCTTTCTCCGTTTACTCAATTAACATATGCAGTATCCTTAATAAAACATCTGAATTTCACTCCTGGATAGTGCAATACTCCCCTGACATAATATATATCTCGAAAACATGGCTAAAACCTCATAACACTGACAAAGAGTTTCTCCCCCCTGGCTACAACATCTTACGCCTTGACATAGCACACAGAAAGGGGGAGGTTTAGCCATAATGTACTCAGACCACCTTAACTTATCCCCCTTTACAAATCCACCTCTCCTCTTTCAACCCAGTTGAACTCATCATGGCTAACTGCAAGCTAAACAACCATAAAACCCTTACAATAGCTGCTATCCACATACCCCCGGGAGATAAGATTCCCTTACTAGAACAGATTCTACACTGGACTGCCAACACTATACCTCATGAAATTATCATACTAAGCGATGTTAATATCAATTTGCTAACGCTCACCTCTAACACCGCATCCACCAGCATCCACCTCTATGGCTATACCCAACTTATCTCCTCCCCCACTTTTCTTCACAAACCCACAAACACCAGTTGTATTATCTACCGGACTCTTGTCTCCCATCCTAACCTCTACCATCACCTAAAATCCCTGCCAGACTCAGTTAGTGATCATTCCCCTATATGCATCCAGAGAGTCCCCCCCCCACCTTCACCATCCCCATAAATTCAAGGAATGCCATAAACTAACCAACTTTAACCCTGAAACTCTCAACAACTGCCTTTCTGCCATTGACTGGACCTTCATCTATCACCTTTCTCTTGATGATGCAGTCCTCCAATTCAACTCCATCTTCCTTAACACTCTAACCTCCCTAGCCCCTCCCCAGAACTGTTAAGAGTCAAATCTCGTGCTTCCCTCTGGCTCACCAAATCAACCCGGTCATCCTAAACAGGGACTCCACGTGGAAACTCTGGATAAAGACAAAATCACACATACACCTCCAAAAATACAGCTAACTTCATAACCTGGCCAAAAAAACACATAAACATTGACAAAAGAAAAACTTCTACCACACACCCCTAACTACACAACCTAATAATCCCAAAAAATTCTGGAACATCATCAACCAAATTCTCCACCTCGGAAACCCATCCACACCAAACCCCTGTTCAAACAATTCACCCCTGAAAATTGCCTCCATCTTTAATATGTATTTCATAGATGCCATCAGCAAACGTATACCTACATCCAACCCAAAAAATCCCTCACCTCCAGCTACCCCAAAACCACAAAACTGCCCTTTGTCACTATAACCCCTACCTACCAGCTATATTAAAAGTCATCTCCTCAAACTCAAACCTTGTTCCCCATCTACAAATAACATGCCACCTCTCTACCTAAAAGCTGCTGCAAGTTCCAAAGCTTACCCAGTCTCTGTACTCATTAACTGCTCAATCAGTGAATCTTCTTGTCCCTACTCTCTGGAAGAAATTCCACACCATACCAATTCACAAAGGTGGAAACTCAGTAGAACTTTCAAACTACTGCCCTACTCTCTCCCCTCTCCAAAATTCTTGAGCACTGTGTACATAAGTAACTCATGTCTTATCTCACACAAGAAACTCTTATCACATCTACCCAGCACGGCTTCTGCCCCCATCACAGCACCACAACTGCTCTCATCTCCTTTATTAACTCTGTCTCTCTAGCCAGAGACAATAATAAACTGGTGTCCTGCCTTTTCTTGGATCTCTCGAAAGCCTTTGACACTGTCTCCCACTCTATCCTTCTCTCCAAACTTTCTCAACTCAACCTCTCCCGTATTACTATCTCTTGGTTTTCCAGCTACCTCACTAACAGGCAGCAGGCCATTAAATGGCTCTCTGCTCTTTCTCCCTTCATCCCAACTCCACACACATCCTGCCCTCAGTCAACCCTCATACAATACCTGGATGACTCCAATATCATCACCACTGCTGACAACCTCTCTGATCTGCTCACCCTAACACAAACCTCCTTCAATCTCACTGAACCTAGCTTACTAGCAACCAACTCATCCTAAATCCTAATAAGACAAAACTCCTCCTTTTTCTATGCAAATACCTCCACCATCTCAAATCCTCTTTCACTATCTCCTCACTGAATAACACTACTATCTCTTCCAAACCCCACACAAAGCTACTCGGAGTAATTATTGATGATCAGCTTAAATTCGACCTTCACGTACACCACAGTATACAGAAAACTCACCAAAACTTGGCCTACTATATAGAAACAAAAAGTTCCTTACCCCCAACTCCAGAATCTCTCTTACCCAGGCTTGTTTTCTCCCTAACCTCTTCTACTGTGCTCAAATCCTACTAACTTACACTCCTGTCTGTTATCCAAACGTGAAACCACATGCAAGAAAGTTGCCAGATTTGCAGACAACCTGCCACCTAAATCCCACAACTGTCTTGCACTCCATACACTCAGCTGGTTAGAGTTTCCCAACCAGCTCATATATTCTCAATTGCTTTTTATCTACTCCATCTTAAGCGAGTCCTCCTCCTGCCCCAGCATTTCCTCCCATGTATCCCTCTATAACCCACCTCGCTCCCTCAGAAGCACAGAACAATATCTTGTACAGATTCATAAACCTAAAAATCTTTAGGACAGAACCTCTACAGCGACCTTCCTTCTCTTTCATGGAACAAGCTTCCTATGGCCCTCAGAAAGATTACCCATTCTCAAGACTTCAAAACAACTCTTAGAAATTACCTAAATAGCACTTGGTGACTTCTCTGCAATCATCCCACTTGAAATCCTCCTCTTTCATTCTTTATTCCTTTCCCTCCCCCCTCTCTTTCTTACCTTTTCTTTTAACATTAATTTCTCTACTCATTCTTACTTCCTGTTCTCAGCTTTGACTTTCAGCTACTTCTCTCCATTATCCTACTAATTTCTTACCCTAGTTAACTGACTTTCCCTCCTCCGAGTCTAACTCATTAAACTAACTGCTACTACAACCTCTCTAGACCTACAGTGGATATAAAAAGTTTACACACCCTTGTTAAAATGCTAAATTTTTGTGATATACAAAATGCGACCACAATAAATCATTTCAAAACTTTTCCGACCTTTAATATGACCTATAACCTGTACAATTCAATTGAAAAACAAGCACATTTGTCAGGGGAAAAAATATAAAAAATAAAAAACGTACAATATACTGGTTGCACAAGTGTGCACACTCTTAAACTAATACTTTGTTGAAGCACCTTTTGATTTAATTACATCATTCTGTATTCTATACTGGCTAACAACTAAAAAGAAGCTCATCTTCTCAGTGAGGAAAAAACAGATAAATAATGAAGGAAAAAGAGCTTGGAAGGCAGAGTTCAAAGAATGCAGAAGGAAGACCAAGCTCTGGAGTCAAGAACCAAACAATAATGCTTGATAAAGGTATCCACTCAAAACCAAATGCTTGCAGGGGGCACACGTTTGAAAAAGGCTCTGAATAAACAACTGCAGTAATGCAGTAGCATTTATCCACAATGGTCAACAGATAATTGCCTGCCCAGTGTCAAAAGATGATGCAATTTGTGATCCATCTGAGTAGTTTCTCTAGTTACTGCTAGGTCCGTCCTTTTTTCCCCAGGGGCAAAGATGAGTGTCTGGCTAATATTCATTCAACCAATGCACATTCTTCAAGTAAAACCTGAGTTAACAATGCACATAAGGGTCATATAATGCCCTCTACTCCATGAAATGTGATCTCAGAAAGAAAACAGCCTGAGAACACCTTGGCAAAAACAAGCATTAGCACTAAATGACACCTAATTCTGTGAAAGACCAAGAAAGGATCTTCACAAGCTCCAAGATGCATTTAACAGAGCTAGTTATGAAAAAAAGCATCTTCCAGAAGACAAACTTCAGATTCTCAGAACCATCTGGTTTAAGGGGAGAGCAGATGATTGTCAAGTCTGCAGTTTAAGTCTTAAGAAAGTAAAGGGTTCATTAGGAGTAGTACAGATTTAAGATCTTCAAGGGCTGTTTGACAAGTTTGTGCTGAACTGAAGTTTTGCATTCCACAAGGATATCATATACCAAGGCAACAGACATAGTCACCTTGACCAAGTGCAACTTGCACCCTGAATAAACCAGTGTCTAAAGTATGTCAGACGACCTGCAAATTCAGTGACTGCAAGTAAATGGGCAATTCTACACCCAGCTACAGAACAGCACAAATGTCAGGAAGACATGTTGGAATCCTTTAACATTTCCAACAATCTTATAGTGAGATCCAGAGGTATCAAGGGAACCAAAAGAGCAACCAGGCTTATATGTAGAGATGGCCATCACTGCAATCCAGGGAACTCCATTGGCTTAAACCAGAAATAACTACAGTACTGTCAAGAGCCTGTCTACCTACTACTGTGACATCCAATCTCATGGCAAAAAGGATGAGCATTAGTCTTTGTTTTCTGCACCTGGCCAAAAGGTACAGAACCAAGGGAGAATGATGGAAAGATACAAAGACAAAGACACACACACACACACACACACACACACACACACACACACACACACACACACACACACACACACACACACACACACAAAGTTTGCTACACATTCTCCTTTGCCCTTCTTCAGCAAAGCAAAACTGTGATGAAATGAGTTTGCCTTTGTAACTAACGGACTAATTTCTATGGTGCTTCATGCCTCAAAGACCCTTTCTAAACAGAATCCCTGAATCTCAGATCAAGAGGAGAACTGGAAATGCAGCTCACAGAATCAGCTTTTCCAATCTACCTCCCTTAGGATGTCAAATGCGATATCAGGAGCAATAGTCACAGCCAGATATGCACTGACTTCATACAAAGGTAGTACGAGTGTTTCTTTCCTTGTTTAAGTCCACAGGTCAGCCTGCCTGGCTCACCTTCCTGGAAAGAACTTGGTTTTGAACTTCCTCTCCGGGATGGCTAATCAGCTCAAAAAGGATAACATGCATCTCCCACTCCAAGGGTTCTACATAAGTTATCTGCCTCACTGTGCCTATGAAGTTCAACCCTAATGGGCTCCTAAATCCACCAGTGAAGCACATACTATCTGCACCAGCAGGTCTGAGGGTTAAAAAATACAATTTACCACTCAGATTAAGGGGAACACTTAATCATTTCAGAGCCTCGTGTCAGGCATTTGACATCAGGAAGAAATATATGCTCAAATCAAACAAAGACAGATATGAGGTAAAAATAGCCACCTATGAGGACAATCACAAAGCCTTTTTTAATTATATAAAAAAATCTCAGAAACAATGCTAACTGTTGTGTAGAGCCTGTAGCAAATGACATCATATACTAGGACTCGGAAGATATAGTCAATCTACTAGTGAACAAATTTAGCTCAAACTTCACCCCCATCCCATTCAACATTCTCAGATCACATACCCACACCTACATCCCCCCATATCTTCCAAGAAGTTGTTCTAAGACCAAGAACTAGAAGTTATGTACTCACCATAACGTTCGATGTATGTGGTCCATCTCGCCTCACATTCTTACTCATGGGTTCGGAGCCGAGCATCGGCTCCGACTCGGCCAACCTAATTTTTCTAGCACGAAGTCTCTAATTGGCTGGGCTAACCTGCTATCCCATCCCATGTTGCACTGCTCCATAGCCCCAGATCTAGTTTGCAGCAATCTACAGTCACACCCCATGCACAACCACAGTCCAGGAAGGTAGAACAATATCCAGGGTAGTAAGAAAAACAACCAACATTGAAGGGTACTCAAGACCAAATGTCACCTCCAAATCCTCCAGGAGGGGGGGAGGTGGGAGGGTACATAAGAATGTGATGCAAGATGGACCACATACATTGAACGTTATGGTGAGTACATAACTTCTAGATGTTATGTGGTCCAATCTCGCCTACATTCTTACTCACGGGACAGTGTCCTCAGCACCTCTATCCTGGGAGGCTCAAAGGAAGATACTCCTGAGAACTGTGGAACCAAAGGAAGCCTGGCCCCTAGAAGCCACATCTAATTTGTAATGAGTAATAAAGGTGTGAGGAGAAGCCCACGTGGCCGCATCACAAATATCATCCAAAGATAGCCGGGAATGGTAAGCTACTGAAGCGGAAACAGCCCTGGTAGAGTGAGCCTTGACGGGGAACAGTAAATTTCTGCCTGCTGATGCATAGATATAGGAAATACAATCAGAAATCCTCTGGAAATTGTAATCTTAGAAATCGGGGAACCTGTTTTATTTTCTGAAAAGGACACAAACAGATTTCTGGAGTTGTTTTGTCCTGTATAAGTAGAATCGTAGCTGCCTGTGCATGTCCAAATGATGAAATCTGAGCTCTGCCTTGTTGGAAAATTGAGGGAAGAAAACTGGCAGCTCAATAGACTGATTGAGATTAACAGTAGATGTAACTTTAGGAAGAAAGGGCGGATTAGGTCTCAAGGAAACCCTGTCCTTATGAAATATTAAATATGGGGCTTTGATGGACAGAGCTTGAATCTCCGACACCCGTCTGGCTGATGTGATGGCTATTATAAAGGCAGTCTTCCAAGACAGAAATTTTAATTCACAGGTAGCAGCTGGCTCGAAAGCTGGGGAAGTCAGGGCTTGCAAGACAAAGTTTAAATCCCATGGCATGATGGGTTCTGACAAAGGAGGCCGCAGTAACAAGGTGCCCCTCAAAAAGACCTTACAGAGTTTATGAGCCATAAGAGAAGGTTCGCAAGAGGTATGAAAATTAGAAATTGCTGCCAGCTGGACCTTGATGGTCGCAGGAGCAGAACCCTGCTGAAACAGCATGGATAAAAAATCCAAAACAGCAGGAATAGGGGCTGTGTAAGGGTCCAGTCCCTGGGCATGAGCCCAAATAGAAAATCTTTTCCACTTGCTGGAATAAATTTTCCTGGTGGAAGATTTATGGGAAGAGGATAAAATGTGTACTACCTCAGGTGAAAAACGATGAAGTCTGACTTAGGATGGAAGTGGAGTAGCCAGGCTGTCAACCTGAGGGTCCGCAGAGAGGGATGGGACTGTCCCGACATGTGTGTCAGTAGGTCTGGCGCTGGGTCCAGAATCCAAGGACTGTCCACTTGTACTGATGAAGAAAGGAGAACCAGACTTGGCGAGGCCAGTGTGGGGCAATTAGAATCATCTTGCTTCCCAAGGATATGGCTTTCTGAATCACTCTTGGTAACAGAGGAAACAGAGGGAAAGCACAGAGCAGACCGGGGGGGGGGGGGCAATCGTGGACAAGAGCGCCCCTGGATGACTCCCCCTGTGGGGGAATCAGTGTGAAGTAGTTGCTGCACTTGGCATTGAGGGGATTGGCAAAAAGATTGCAACAAGGCTGACCCCACCTGCTGAAAATCTGTTCCGCAACACGGCGGTTCAGGGACCACTCGTAAGGCATCAGAATAGCTCTGCTCAGCCTGTCTGCTATCACATTGGCCTTCCCCGGAATGTGCACTGCCACTAGGAACCGTTGGGAAGACACTGCCCATTGCACATTGGCATAGCCTCTCTGCACAGGGGATAAGATCTGGTTCCCCCTTGCTTGTTCAGGTATCACACAACGGACATGTTGTCCGAGTGAATTGCAATCGTTCCCAGAGGGAGAGAGCCCTGA
This sequence comes from Protopterus annectens, assembly GCF_019279795.1. NCBI lineage: Eukaryota > Metazoa > Chordata > Ceratodontiformes > Protopteridae > Protopterus > Protopterus annectens. The sequence continues at coordinate 1,427,592,860 of NC_056744.1, forward strand.
TGTGCTCACAACACCAGTAACACTGCTCTCATCTCTAAGACATTGATGTGCAGATGTACCTCGTGATCTTGCCACGTGCCTTGGACCGTCCTGCTAAGATAATGCCCCCCCACCCCATCTGGGAGGTGTCCGTGGTCACCGAGGCAACAGGTGACATAGGAACAAATGGTTTCCCTTCGTCCAGGTTGGTGGAGCACAGCCACAAACGGAGGTCCTGTTAGCACCAATCGGTGAGTAGGATCAAGTGGGACAGGGAGAATTCCTGAAAGGACCATTGGGCAAAGGGAGCCACTGCAGAAGCCTCATGTGTAGTCTGGCTAGAGGCATTAACATAATGATGGCTGCCATGGATCCTAGGAGCTGTAGAACCCATCTGGCCTGAACTTTCTTGAGGGGTAACAATGCGCGAACCTGACTCTGCAACACACCTATCCTTTCTTGGGGCAGGAACGCCCGCATTAGAATGGTGTCTAACTCTGCGCCTATAAATGTGACACGCTGTGATAATTCCTAGTCGATGACAAAGGGCAATGGTCGTTTCCTTGGCCTGAATGAGAAGATGCCTGGTGGGGGCGGTGAGGAGCCAGTCGTCCAGGTATGGAAACACTTGGAATCCTTGATGTCTCAGGTGAGGTGTCACCACTGCCAAACACTTGGTGAACACCCTGAGGCTGTGGTGAGACCAAAGGGCAGAGCACGAAACTGAAAATGACTGGCTCCCAGCCGGAAGCGTAGGTGACTCCTGGATGCCCTGTCCATTTTGATATGGTAATAAGCATCCTTGAGATCGATGGAGCACATCCATACTTCTTTTCCCAGTAACGGAAAAATAGACTGGAGGGTGACCATTCGGAACTTGGATTTTAGAATGTAGTGATTCAGTAGGCTGAGATCCAGGATGGGTTTCAGGTCCCCTGTTTTTTTCGGCACCAAAAAGAGTCTTGAGTAAGTCCCTAATCCAATCTGGTCTGAGAGGACAGGCTGGATGACTCCTTTTTCTAGCAACTTTGAAATTTCTAGTGTTTCGTGATCCCTTTGACTGGGTGGAACATCCGGGATTCTCTTGACTGGAGGGGGGTCTGATAGCAAGGGGATGGTATAACCTCCGGTAACTATTCGAAGCACCCATCGATCCTGAGTGATACTTGCCCAGGCTTCCAGGTGCAACGAAATGCGGCCCCCAACTGGCTCCGGAATAGCACAGTCGGGCAACATATCAGGAACGATGATAGGAAGACCTGCGAAAGGAATCATGGTCTCCTGAATTGCGGGACCTCCTCTGCCCCTGGAGTGGCGTCTTCCAGAATAGCCTACCCCTCCTCTGCCTCTGGAGGGGGACTCACCTTGAGCAGCAGGGAAAGACTTCTGTGACTTTTTGAACCGCATCTTCCCTCCTCTCTGAGCCTTGGGGTAAGGCCTAGAAGGGAGGGAAAAATGGACCCCTATGGCAGACAGGGTCTTTCCCTCTTGCTCGCATCTGGTGAGGGTGTCTTTTACTTTGGTCCCAAAGAGTGAGGACCCATCAAAGGGGGCGCCAGTGAAGGAAGACTTGAAGGCCTCCGCGAAATGACACAGGCGCATCCAGGCTTGCCTCCTGAGGGCTACATCTGAACTAGCTGCCTTACTCGTCCCTTCGGCTGCATAAGTTATGAGCCTCATGGACGAGTTGACAATCGAGCCAAGGGTAGACAACCGGGAGTTGACTGTCTGCGCTAACGCCTCAGTTACGTTACCCGTTAGAGTATCTCCCAACTCTTTAAGGAGATCTCTCTGGAGCCGAGTAAAATGACAAAGATAATTCAGCGACCATAGGGTGAAGGTTGCTGAAGAGAAGGTACGCTTCCCGTACCGATCCATACTCCTGGACTCCTTTGTTAGGAGGCTGGACGGAGGAAGAAGACTCTGCTACTTCCTACTGAGTGGCTGCCGCCACCACCATGGCATCCACAGAAACCCCTTTGGACAGGAACTCTTTCCCAGGGGGAGCTGAGAGAAATTTATTAGGGCATCTGGGTACCGGTTCCACCGAGTCAGGAGTTTCCCACACCCTTCAGCAGATCAAATCTAGGAGCTCATCGAAGGGTGGAGACACCCAGGAGGCGGAGGGTTGAGCCCCAAAGGCCTTGAGGAATACCGACTCCTCCTCAGAGGGGGTCTTGGACGGCCAGCCACCTCTCTGCCTCAAAATCTCCAGGATGTCGGAGAAAGAAACGTCATCAGAGGACGACTTGGGGGACCCCTCTGATTCCTCGAGGTCAGTATCAGAAGTGAGAGACTCGTCCTGGGAGTCTATGTGCTTCCTCTTGCACAACTTCTTTCTTGGGGGCTCCTCAGGCACGGACTCCGAGGGGCCCTCAGAAAGTAGGGGACCGCTCATGGGGGTATCCCCAGACCTTAGGGCTCCGCTGGCTACTGATAGGGGGACACCAGAGGCTCTAGCCAGTGTGGAGGGGGATGGAATGACCAATCCGGGTAATGTAACTGAAGATCTGGCCAGTGCGCTCCTCATGGCCTCAAAGGCAGGTCCGCCCGAATCCGAGGACCGACCGGCCTCAGAGGCCACGATCAGAGCCGGAGTTCCTCGAGCCGATGCGCCGAGAGGAAGGCTCGGAACCAGTAGAAGTCCCGAAGTATCCTCCTCGGGCCCGATAGAGGAAACCAGAGTTCCGAAACCAGAGGATGGAGCCGACATGGTTGGAGCCGACGTCGGCATCGATAAACCCTTAGGAGGTATTGGGGCCGGCAGAAAAACATCACTCAGAGCAGAACACTCCGGCTCCGAAGACAAGGAGGTGCTTGGAGGAGGAACTATCGGTATAAGCATTGGGACTGGCTCCAGAGCCGACTGGGTCGGAGCCGAAAATAATTTTGCCAACACAGGCGATTGCAGGAGCCTCTGAACCACCCTATCAACATCCAAATCAGAAAGCCTGGAGGATTTGGAGGAAAGAGAAGGTGACTGTGATCTCCTGTCTGGAGATCCATGCCTAACACTGGGAGACCGGCTCCGAATGGGTTCTAACAGAATTGGAGCCGAGGCCAATTCCAGCACAACAGATACCTCCTGCGGCCCCGAGGACAGAGGAGCCGAGGAGGTAGAGTCCAATTTGGCAGTCTTTTCTGGTGGCTCCGAAGAAACAGACGGAGCCGGAGATCTCTTCTTGGCCTTAGAAGCCTTGGACTTAACTTGAGAATCAGAGGAAGAGTCCAAGGACTCCTCAAAGGAAGGCTTTAAAAGACCCTTCAATATAAGTTTGTTTTTCCATTCCTGTAGCACCCTCGGACTGAAGGCATAACAAAAGCTACAGGACTCTTGTAGATGAATTGCCCCTAGGCAGTAAACACAAACTGAATGTTCATCTGTAATGGACATCTTGTAGTTGCATTTGGAACATTTCTTAAACCTAGAAGGTTTATGTTCCTTTTGAGCTTTCTGATCTTTAGACATATTGACAGGCACCAAATGAAACACAAGCAACAGGACCCTATGCCTGAAAAAAACGGCTAAGGCGGGAAACTACAGCCAACAACAGCAGACAAGAATCTCTAACTTAAACGATTCTTGAATCTACTCACACACACTACACCAGGGAGAAAAACCACTCTCAACACAGAGAACAGGAATATTAGACAACAACTAGACAACAGGGAGGACTAGGTCCTCTAAGTTAAACGGGCCTAGCCCGCCGGAACAGAGGGATACCAAAACACACACACACACAACAAACACGACAACTAACAAGCAAAAATAGCTATTAAAATAGCTTTTGTGAGGAAAACCACAATTTTCTGAGAAAAAAGAAGTTTTAAAGGTACTTAGCCACAGCCAAGCGACACCATGTCCTAGCTACACGAGCAGCAAAAGAGATCTGGGGCTATGGAGCAGTGCACCATGGGATACCAGGTTAGCCCAGCCAATTAGAGACTCTGTACTAGAAAAATTAGGTTGGCCGAGTCGGAGCCGATGCTCGGCTCTGAACCCGTGAGTAAGAATGTAGGTGAGATTGGACCACATAACATCACTGTGTTTCTAGGGCCAAATAACATACCAGGCTGCCTACTAGTCAGCCTGAGACAAAAATTTTCAGATCCACAACAGAAGTTATTCAATAACAGCCTCAAAATAATGGAGGACAGCAACACTCATTCCCTTTCACAAAGGTGGGGTTCAACAGACCCAGTATATTATGGACTCGTAAGCCTGACCAGTCATCTGTAAGGCTATGGAAAGGATAATTTTTGAATTAATAAAAATGGATACAGGCAACTTATAGACTCATGACCCAGTTCAGATTCGTCAAGGGCAGGTCCTGTCTACTTAACCTGCTCGACTTCTTTGAAAGATTACTGAAATAATGAATGAGAACAAAATTCATACCTAAACCTAGCAAAGACATTTAAACACCATTCCCACATTCAAGTATCATAGATAAACTCTTTTATCTAAATGTCAGTCCATGTGTCACTTGCTAGATAACAAACTGGCTCAAAGTAGAACACAGGAAGATAGGGTGGGCTGCTCCATCACCTCCAAAAGACATGCCATTAATGGTGTTTCCCAAGTTTCAAGACACGACATTTTGAATGTTCGGTGTTCTAATATAGACCCTGAGTAGCTGAATTGAAGCTGTGTTACTTGAGCAGTCTTAGACATTGCACTCCATTTTCATATAACAGGGCCAATGTCTGCGCAGATGGTAGCTTGTCACTTAATGACTAAAGGCACACTTTGAGGGCTTGGATTTATTTATTATTTATTTTTTTTTTTTAGAAGAATTCAACTCCCCTATAAAGAAAGCTATGAAAAAATCCTAATCTGGGAAAGCAGCAAAAAATGAAAAGTACTAGACAGCATAGGGCCAGAAGTGCCATCTATTCATCCTTTACATCTGACTAGCATGTAACTTTAATTCACCTAACCAGATAATGCTCTCATGTCACCCCATTAAAAACAGCAGTTTTGCCAATTGAGTCTATATAGCTAAAAGATAAATAATAAAATCTCACAGAGAAAAAAGCTAGAGACAACAGAGATTCAAAGTTAAGGACATCAAGTTCTACATTTCAGACCTGCTACAGAAGATCGACTCCTACAGAGGAGATCCAACAGCATGTTGGTCGAAAATGTACCAGAGACAAAGCTGATACAGCATAGGTGTCTGCAATACACATATTTTTAAAACAGGCACCTGAAACAGCAACCTTCCATAATGACAGAGTTCTGACCATTCTAGCTAATGAGCAGTAAATTGCCTGGTGACAACTTACAGAGACACTAACAAAGACATCATCTTGGCTATTGCCAGTCCCTGAAAAGATATGCATTCAGCATAAGATGGTCAGTAAGAAGGCCCTCTTCAGTGAGTAACTGTTGAGTCTGCAGTTGGGAGCTTAAGGTTCTTCTTCTAGTATCTCTAATCAGACAAATTCAGAAGGGTGTACTCAACTCCAGGGCTTCCAAAATGGAACATCATGCACTGTGAGTGCTCTTGAAAGACAGAAAATGACAACAGTAAATCCAAAATTATACACATGCCCACCTTACAGGAAAATACATAAATGATAGAATATGATGATTACTAAACACACAAAACAAGAAGGTAATAAACGACAAGATGATGTGTTGAGTACATATCGCTTATATCTGAATGTACAAGCTCACTGCAGTGGGTAATTGTTGGGAAAAAAATCCCCATTGTAAAATATTAAACTTCTAAAGTTTCTAGAGCTGTGCCTTGAGACCAGATCATGACTAAAAATGGTCAGCAGACCAGCTCACTTACTTGGTTATCAAATAGCAATACATAACTAAATAGAGCACCCCCCCCCCCTAAAAATAAGGGTACATAAAGAGTAGTCCTTAATCTCCAAAAACACAACAAAAAGGTTAACCTCATGGAATAATGGTCCAAGCAGTCAAGCAATTAATAATTGATAAACATAAGAACAGATTAGTAACAGATGCTCCAGTAGTTGTGGTGCAAAGTCTATAATGGAAACATTTGTAAAACAGGCAACAGAAATAGTTACATCCCTGGTGGAGTAGCTTTTAGCAGCATTCTAAAATGGGCAGTTTATCACTTGACTGCAAAAGGCAATGCAGTTCGAAATCAATCTGAATTGGATTTTCTAGGTCATAACCAGCTCTTCCTTATCTACAGCACAAGATACAAACACTTGCTCCATCCTACTAAACTTGTGTATCTTTCTGACATAGAGAACTTAAGCAAGAATGAGCATTTCCTCCATCTTTAACCAGTGGAAAAAGAAAGCAGAATGGACTGTTTTAAAGAGAGATCTGAGATCATTTCTAAAAGAAAATGATAGTTAGTCTTTAAAGGACATCAAATCCTTGTGAATGACCCAACAAGTTTCCCTTAAAATATGGACTATCTGTACAACTAGGGGTAACTGCCACCAACTAAAAGTTGCTAGTGTCCTCTCCTGCTCAGCTGGTGAACCTGGGAATATTGAGGCAATGTTACAATTGCCTCATGTACACAGACAACCCTCTCCTCCTCCCACAAAACACAAATACATGCGAGAGATGCAACTATACGGCCAAACTGGAGGCTGAGCTCTCTCAACATAGGACTGGCAAGACCAGTCAGGAGGAGAAGGTTACCACACACACTATAGACCCAGTCTCACATAGTACCATCACAACCTCAAATCATACACATAAACACACAAAGACATACTCGGCGGCTCTGATCAAAAATCTACCAAAACAGCAGAGGCCACCAAAGCAGACACCCAAACAACCACCACCTCAGAACACAACACCTGCAACACATAGACCTCACAGTCAGAGTGTCAAACAGTCACAGCCCTTAAGGCCAAACACAATGCCAGACACACTAGTCATTGGTGACTCCATAGTCAGACACACTGGCGTCCCGCTCACCAGACTGAGTAAGGAGAAGGTCACAGTAAGCTGCCTGTCGGCGCTAGAATCCGCTACATAACGCAAGCACTCAGGTCTCTCAACAGCAGGTACAAATACGACTCGGTCATTGTCCACGCTGGTGTAATCGACCTGAGACGTACCTCCTTGGACTACATGAAAAGAGACATTGAGGAGCTCTCTGATTATGTAGCCCAGGCAGGTATGACCCTGACCTTGAGCAGTATCCTACCTTCACCAAGAATGATGCCACAATACAGAGATAAGATGATCAGCTTTAACAATTGGCTTAAACTCTGGTGTCATTCAAAGGGGATCCAATGTCTGTCTGCCTGGGATGACATGCTGGACAAGCCACGCTGCTTCGCAAGGGACGGCTTGCACCTGTCACCCTGGGATTCGGATATTGGCAAAGGCTCTTGCCACCCCATAGTGCCTTTTTAGGCAAGGCTCAAATTCTAAACCTACCACCCTAGAACACAAAAAGGAAAAAACTAAGGGTAATGCTGCTCAATGCCAGAAGTCTAAATCTCAAAATGCACGCACTCGAGGCCCTTCTCAGTATGGAGAACATCGATGTCTGTGCAGTGACAGAAACCTGGTTCAAGGCTCCTGAGAGCACCCCAGCATTATCAGGTTTTACCTCTTATCATGCGTTCCGGCCCCAAAATCCGGACAATACCAAGAAAGGAGGGGGGTATCCATATTCATCAAGGACACCCACACCTTAAGACTGGTGGCAATGCACGATGCATCGGAGACCATCCAGGTGCAATTAACCATAGGCAAGACTGCTCTGCAAATTTTAGCATGTTACAGGCCACCCTCACAAACTCAGGAACCTCACATGGCCTTCCTGAAAACACTAGAGGGGATAAATGTATCATCAAACACCATCATACTAGGTGACTTCAATTACCCTAATATAGACTGGGAACACTACTCAAGCCCAAACACCCTAGCCCAAAAGTTCCTGGAATTCATAAACTCAAATGCCATGGAACAACTAGTCACCATCCCCACAAGAGGAGAAAACATACTTGATCTCATCATCACGAACATGGGAGCACAATGTTCAACACCGAAGTATACCCCTCACTGGTGAGATCAGATCACAAACTAATCTCGCTGGAGGTCCTCATCCCACCCCACCTGAAATAAAAAGACCACAGTAAAGAACTTCTCGAAGCCGACTTCACACTTCTAAAGACTAGTGTGGTCTCCTTTAAGGCCCCGAGCTGGCGGAAAACAGTACTCAAGCAGCTGAATCACTTACAAATGCCTTCTACCAGCACCTGCAGGACTGCATGGATAAGGCAATCCCAAGCAAAACAAAGACTCTTTGTACCAAAGGCAAGCGTCCAGTCTGGTGGACCCCAGCCATAAACAAACTCTACAACAAAAGGAGGAAGCTACTACAAGATAGAGCAAAATCCTTAAAAGGTAAGACACCCTTGATCACTATAAGTAAAAACTAAGAGCTCTCATAAAATCATCCAAAGCAAATTTTGAGAGAAAAATAGCTAAAGACTCAAAAGACAATCATAAGGCCTTCTTTAGCTATGTTAGAAACCTGGGAGGAAACTCTCAGATATGCTCAGAACTAGTTCAAAATGATGTGAAGATTACTGATCCTACAGACATTGCCAACATACTGGCTGACAGGTTCAGTGCAAACTTCTCCCCTCCCCAAAAGGAGAGATATCTATACCAAGCGATTGCAGCGCCCCAAACATCTCCAACGCCCAAGTGAGAACTGCTCTCTCCAAAGCAAAAACACAGCATCCATGGGACCTGATGGTGTCCCTGGCTGTGTGCTCCACGAACTCAACGAGGAATTAAACCCACAGCTAGGACAGCTGTTTAATCATAGTCTTACCTCTGGATACACTCCAGGAGTGGCGCACTGCAACTGTGGTCCCACTTCACAAAGGCGGTGCCTCCATCGACCCTGGAAATTACCGGCCCATTAGCTTGACAAGCCTTATCTGCAAAGCCATGGAGAGGATCATAATGGACCTCATAAATAAAGACATAGCGAATTTGCAGACTTTGGATCCATCCCAGTTCGGCTTTGTCAAAGGCAGATCATGCCTTCTAAACTTGGTTGACTTTTTCGAAACAGTCACCAAAGCCATTGATGAGGGAAAGGCAGTCCATACAGCCTACCTCGATCTGGCAAAGGCCTTCGATACAATACCCCACTCGGGTATCATTGAAAAACTCATCAGCTTAAATGTTAACCCATACATCACAAGATGGGTTGCAAACTGGCTGAGTGACAGAACCCACAGGGTCAGAGTTGCTGGCGCCATGTCAGACTCAAAGCCTGTCACAAGTGGTGTACCACAGGGCTCAGTCCTGGGCCCACTCTTGTTTGGCATCTACTTTTCCAGTACAAGCAAACACAGGAGGGTTATGGCTGACAAAGTTTGCAGATGACTGCAAACTGGGCCATAGTAGAAAACACATCTGACACAGATATCCTTCAGAAGGGTCTCACAGAAGCGGATAACTGGTGCCAGAGCCATGGCCTAAAGTTAAATGCCAAAAATGCATAGTCATACCCTTCGGGAAAAAAGGTTACCCCTAGCTACCAAATAGGTGGCAATCCACTGAGCACAGAAGAAGTTATCAGGGACCTGGGGACCCAGGTTGATAGTAGTCTGTCATTCGACACCCATGTAGCTAAAGTAGTTAGGAAGACCTTCTACATTGCCCACCTTATCATGAAGGGATTCTCATCTAGATCAAGGGAGGTCATAGTCTCCCTATACTCATCACTCATCAGACCAATGATTGAGTACAATGCCCCATTTGGAATGTATCTGACCCGACACTTGCAGCAGCTGGAGAGGCCACAAAAGTTCCTCACCAAAAGGATAAAGGGTCTCAAACATCTGTCCTATGCTGCCCGACTGAAAGAACTCCAGCTCTATTCAGTCGCTTACTGCTCAGAGGTGACCTTTGCCTAGCATACAAGGCCATGTCAAACCCAGATTTGATGAATATGCTTCACCTCAAAAATCTACATCCGTCAGAGCCACAAGCGCGGGAGACTTAAACCTCGACACGGCTATTAAGAGGGCGCGCTGGAGGGATAGCTTCATGACCCAAAGACTCCTATGCTGTGGAATAAAATCCCGGTATATGTGAGGCAGAGCACCTCGCTGGCCTTGTTCAAGAGAAATCTTGACCAATGGATGGGAGATCGCAGATATACCCCAGGGATTACCTCAGTGTCACTGCTCGACAGAGGCACAGTAAAATAATGGGTATAGTTCCCCATACTAAAGGGGTGGCGTAAGCCACAAAACTATGGGCTAGGCTTGTAAATGCCCTCGGGCAGATAGCCTAGCATGAACCTATGAACCTATGAACCTATAAAAGGTGTTTCAAGAGACAAACTTTAGATCTTATGACTCATCTAGCTCTAAATGCAATATGGGAGTACAGGGAAAAGTTTTTCAAAGGTAGACAATGACGCAAAATCCCCTTAAGAATATCATTCTGTGACAAAAATATGCACCATGACCATAGTTCTTTGACTTGTACTGGTAGGAACCTAGGAGCCTAATACCACACTGCAGAAAAAGAATATCAAAAATGAGTTTTGTCTTTTACTGCCCTTGGCCTATGGAACTGATAAGAAATGGGGTGGGGGGACCTGCAATCTCTTAAGTGGCAAACAAGATGATCTCTAGGTCTTAAAATTCATGTATTTATTTGTATTTGTTTAATGGAAAAGTCAGAGTGGATAATACCCATTTTCAGCGCAGGCCCAGAGAGAAAAGCTCCATTTGTTTAGATTGCATTATACTTCGTTCCAGTTAAATACAGAATAGTTACATTTCTATTTACATTTATACACATACGGTAGTTAAATTTATACATTCTAAGATTTTACAGAGGTAGACGTTACTAAAGAGAAAGCCCTTGTGCAACTTAGTGAAATGTACAGGCAGCAGTTATGTAAAAAAATTAGTTTGTTATTTCAGTGAGAGGCTGAGAATATTTTGTTTAAGGAGAGTATCGTACTGTGAGCAAAACATCTTAACCTGATGATGAGCATGTGCAGGACTAGGACTGGTTATGTTGTTTAAGCAATGGTTTAAAAGTACTGAGTTTGTCGGCGAGCTTTATTTGTGTGGGGATACTATTCCAGAGTTTAGCAACGCACTGGAAGTAGAGTGAGTTTCCTGCAACATTATTTGACTTATTTGTGGGTAGTAAGAATTTCTTACTAGATCAGAGGTGCCTTGTTGAACAGTAGGTCAGCAATAAGTTTTGTAATGCTGGGCACTTTTCTGGATGATGGATAAGTTTATGTGCTGTTGTAGGTGTGAATATGTCAGGTAGTAAGCAGTTCAAGTCAGTTTAACTGGTTTTAAGGTAGGACAATGGTGGATCCCACAAGGGAGACTGCTGGAAAATTTAACTATTTTACTGTAGCAGGAAGCAAGTGTCTTTCTCTAAGTATTGTTTAAGTTTGTTAGAATAAGAGTGGTTTATAAGAGAGTTGGCAGTAAGAAGGCGGTGGCTAGAGATTTTCTTGCAGTATCTGTAAGGAATCTACTGATCCTACAAGTCTAGACCGATTGGTTTCCATTATCCTAAGCTCCAGGAAAAGGCTGAAGAAGCTGATGTTCATCAGTGTGTTCACTTCCAGTTAAGGTGAACTGCTGATGGAGACAGGACCTGGATTATAGCAACTGCTAAACTCAACAATACATCTCCGTATGGGAGGTACATGTATGTACAGCTACGCTTGTTCAAATACCATAAAATGGACTGGTTACCTGGTCAGAAAAGAAAGGGATGTCATCTTGATTTCCTTTTCACACCCTGTAAAGTGGCTAACACTGCCTTTAGTTGAGGCATGTTTATATTACGCTTGTTTCATAATCACTGCATTTTCTTGTAGTATGCAGGAGCTCAGACAAGCTATTCTACTAACTAATGAAGTATCCTCTTCCACAACCCAAGACATATTCAGACACAAGAAATTAATCCCACTTTGAGACTGACTGGCATATCATGTGCCATTTGTGACATAGGCAAATTTACATGAATACAAAATTAATCAAACCGTATTAACACGTTAACAAACATTAGACCTTACATATATTCATATACATCATATTATCTAAACAATATTACATAAATCATTCAACTCCTGCCCCCCCCCCCTTTTTTTTTAAACAAGAAACATCTTTATTAAACCATCTATTGCGACATAAGCAAGCATACATTTATATAAATGAAAACAACCACACCAACACAATCCTAGTTGGAAGCATTTTCCATCACAAACCATATTGACACACACCCAGTTGTAAACATTATACATCACTTAAAATCTACCCAATCATTTTCAGTCAAACATTACATAGCTCATTTAAGTCCTGCCCTCATTTAAATCTCATTCCTCCACTGTATGCATTGTTTCCACAATTCCCATTTTTTCCTATGTAGTTTGCTCCTACCATTTTCTAAAGATCTCAGTTCCAGTTATTTTGCCTCTGTTACTATAGTCACTACTTCTAATATAGTTGGTTTAGATTTTGATTTCCATTTTCTAGTAATTGCTTTTTTGGCAGCCACCATAATTAGACACCACAAGGCCTTACCATGTCTAGGCAATTCCAACTCTGTGTCATAGCTCAGAAAAATCATCTCCTTCCTCACAATAACCAGCCCACTCAGCATCTATGATAGTGCATCCCACAGGGAATCCTTAAAGTCCTCCAACTTATTGCACTCCCAGAAAATATGTTCCCAAGTGCCTCTTTATTCCCCATCACAACTCCAACATTTGCTACTTGAGGAAAAATTCTCTGGAGTCTAACTTGGGTTATAAAAATATCTATGTAAACATTTCCAAGCAAAAATCTTAAATCTTCTAGATTTTATTGCACATTTGGGAGATGTACATATATCCTCCCATTGTTTCTTCATGAATTGCTTATCCAGTCTCTTTTTTTTCAATCCTTTCTAACTTCCTCTGATTGATTCTTATAATTATCAATCAATATTTTATATGCTCTACTAATTCCTCCATTTTTTAAAAACTCTATCAGTGTTGGTCTTCTATTTAGGGCCCACTTATTTCTTTCTCTTTGCCTAGACTCTGATATCAATCCTTGATATGGAAGGTAATCTCTAACCTGTAGTCCAAATAAATTCTTGGCCTCTTCCCATTCTGTTACCTTTCCCCCTATAGTTATTTGCTCCCAATACCTTTGTTCCTTTGCCAGTTTTCTCCAATAAATTCCAGACCCCACTTTCCCATTGTCTATATCCTTAATTGCAGTCATCCCTAACGACAGAATATCCTTTTTCCATTCCTGTGTTGGCTTAGTTCTTAGAATAATTTCTTCTACTTTATGGATGTTTCAACATCATCCCTATCCCTTTCCACTATGAATTACAGTTTTCTGCTTGTGATATGTATAGAAGACTTATCTGTGTAGATTTGAAATACCGCTTCAAATTGGGAATCTGCCCTGTTTTACTGGAAGAATCATTTTTTCCCACTTGATTCTTGCCGTCTTCCCCTCCTAGATAAAGTCCTTCAGCTCTTTATTAATTCCTATCCACAACTTCTCCTCTGGTTGATAAAAATATTCCGGACCTGTGCATAAGACTAAGGGACTAAAAACATTTTGACTGCTTGTATCTTACTATCCATATCCATATAACAAAGCTTCCATTTTCTCAGTTTTTGTATTATCTTTTTAATCTCTTCCCACATATACTTAGCTGCCACACCAGAATAATTTTAATCCATACTCCTAAATACTTCATTTTATCATGTCCCCATAAATATGGATATTGCTGAAAAAATTCATGCGTGGGTACATAATTTACCACTATTGCCTTTGTTTTAGCATCATTAATTTTGCATCCCGAAAAGATATGAAACTGTTTCAAAATGTTCCACAACACTGTAATGCCTCATTCTGGTTTTGTCAGGTATAAAATATCATCTGCAAATACAGCCAGCTTTTCTTGACTACCAAACCAATTATATCCTTGACTTTCTGCATCCCTTATTTTCTTTGCCAGTGGTTCCAAATATAGTGTAAATAACAAAGGGGAAAGAGGATAACCCCGCCTGGCTCCTCTGCTCAAGCAGAAATTATCAGAGAGGACCCCGCCCACTTTAATTTTCACCTCCGAACCCTCATATATCCTCCTAATCAACCATATAATTATTTTCCCGAAATGCACATGCTTCCATTGCCCTGCTCATAAAGTCTCAGCTTACTCTGTCAAATGCTTTCTCTGCAAGACCCCCCAACAAGAATGGCATCTTCTTACATTCTGGTTCCCTCTGGATCATCAATGTTCTGGTAACGTTGTCAAATGTTTGCTTCCCCTCCACAAAACCACAGTGATCCATATCTATCAATTTTGGCATTACTCTTGTCATTCTTTTAGCCATTATAGACATGAACACTTTATAATCATGGTTTAGTATTGAAACATGCCTGTATGAAGCTGGGTCGGGTGGCTCTTTACCCTCTTTAGGTATTACAGCTACCACTGCATTCTTCCAAGATGCTGGTACTTCTCCTCCTCTTAAAATACTGTTAAACAAAACCTTCCAGGTCTTTATCATTTTTTTCCCCTCCTATCTTCCAAACTTCAACAGGAATAACTTCTATTCCTAGGGACTTTCCTTTAGATTGCTTATACATCACAATTTTTATCTCATCTCCTCCTATCCTAACCATTAGTAATTAGCCTCATCTACTTCTACACTTGGCATATTTAATTCTTCCATAAACATTTCCATTTGTATCTTTTCTTGATTTCCACATTTCTCTGCTTTATAAAGACTTCTGTAGAATTTCCAAAATATTTCTAATACCTCTACAGGATCTATTGTTACCTTTAATGTTATAGGTCCCCCAAACTTGGCAATAGCCCTTTCTGTTTTCTTTTGCCGGAGTCCTTGTGCCAAAGTTTTTGTAATCTACTATTATTATAAAAAAAAGAAAGAAACAGCAATCATTCCAAGCTCATGCATATTGAGATAATCTCTTATTTTCTGCTTAGCATTCTGCAGTTGATCCTCTTCTTGTTCTGTGAGATTCCCCCTATTCTCCAATACTTGTCAGTCCCTCTAAATAATTCTTGTTACTTTTTAACCATAAGGCACTTTCTTGTATTTCCACCATATTTTTAAACTCCACCTTAATTTTATCCCACTCCCTAGTTATATTTTCAGAAGAAATTTCTATCTCCTCTAATAGCTCCTGAATAATCTCCACTACCCATTCCTTAAATTCCTCTCTTTTCTACAGATAGGTGGGAAAGTGCCAGTATCTCATTTCATTAACCAGTGTTTTTATTTTAGTTATTATTGGAGCATGATCTGAAATAGTTATTAGGTGTATATCAAGGCATTCAATTAAATGCACATGTTCCTATTAAATTTAGATTCTGTCGAGCCTAACCCAATTTCTACATCTTGGGGAATAATATGTAAATTCACTCCGAACTATTATTACTGAATTCACATCTTCCGTGCCAAATATTGTCATAAATTTCTTCAAAAATCTTCCCTCCTTTGTTATACTTTCCCTTCTGGGGGCCCCCATACACATCTTCACTGTTGCAAATCACATTCCAGTCCCAACCTATATATGATATTCCTAGCTGAAAATTGATTATTTCTGCCAGAATTTTCTTAAGCTCCATTATAGTAGTTTTAGGTGAAATATAAATGCATGCCAGTGTAATCCTCCTCCTTCCTTGCCAGTAGCCCCTTAGCACTTCAAATCTGTCATTATCATCTTTTTTATCCTGTTCTATCACTATTGGACCCCCACTTACAATTAACATAAGCATTCTTCTTTTCTTTTGTCCCAAATATTCTGCTGAATAACCATCCTGAAAACCTTTCTTTATCAAATTCATATGTTCAGTTCTTTCTAAGAGTGTCTCGTGTAACATAGCTATTTGCACACTACATTTTTATATAGTTCACTATTCATTCTTTCTTGTATTTATCTGTGAGACTGTTGGCATTTAAAGACATTACAGAACAGATCACTGCATTCAAAATTATTATTCCCACCTTTTAAGTGTAACACCTTTTTTGTTGTTAAATGTCTAGTTCTAGCTTTTCTGTTACATGTATACACGGTTTGACAGGTTGAGCTTTTATACAGTTATTTCTTGTCATATCCATTTGAACCTATGTCACATCTTTCAAAACGTTTTGGTTTATTGAAAGCCCTTAAACAAAAAAAAAAACGCACCCCAATACCCCCAAAACCTATTAACTTAATACTAACACACAAAATAATGTATATCTTCAAATCCTTAAGTTTTAACCTTCTAATAAAAACAAAAGTCCCAAACTGACAGTCAAAGTCTCTGACTTAAGTTAACATTAAAGAAAGGTTAAACATGCTAAGATGGTGCAATCTGTATTTCTAGTAAGTGCTAATTAGTTTTGCCTTTTCTTTATAGCTCTCCCAGCTGGGAAAACCCAATAATTCTTTCAGAGAATATTATGTCCTAGCCAATTTCTCTTCTCAGTTTTTCTTTTCTTCAGCCAATCACTCTCCACCAGCCTGTAGCCAGTTTCTCTTTATCAGATTGTCTCCATGGAGACACGAGAACCAGGCAGCCAGTTTCTCTTTATCTGATTGTTTCCATGGAAACATGAAAACCAGCTGTAGAATTGCTACTGAGCATACAGTACATGTATGTGCTAGAAAAAAAGCCTACAAATATTCAATATTCTTTTTCATTTACTTGCTTACTCTTAAAAATTGTTAGTTAATCAAGCTAAGGTCCTTAATCCAGTCATTCCCCCATGCAAGAATGAGGAAAAAGCACATGCATTTTTCTTCTGTCATGCTCTTTTAGCCAGGCTTTTTTTCACTGCATTGCCTACATTTCTTAAAACTGAAGAAAAAGAAAGAAGGGAGAAAAAAAACAGCAGCACCTGTTTACAATCCCCATTACACTTAAAAGTAACAGAGAAAAAATGAAAGAAGTTATGTTCTTACCATAACGATCCATCTGTGTTATTGATTCATTCATGACAGATGGGTTCAGTTCCATACCCCCTGAAATGACTCGGCCGTTATACAAAGCTTGCGCCAGTCAAAAACTCTCGAGCTAAGACTCTAACCATAGTGACTCTCCTCCCAATACCTCAGATCCAGTTTGCCTATCATAAGAAAATATGGAAGCTCTGTCTGAGCAACAACACTATAACACCCCAGGACTAGTTCCAAACCTCCAGGAGTCTGTAGGAGGGGGCAGGAGGGTGGGATGTCAAGAATGAATGAAGATCAACAATACAGCTGTAACGTTATGGTAAGATCATAACTTCTTTATCTGATGTTGTCAATCTTCATTCATTCTTAACAGATGGGACAGATTCCCCAGCTACTTTAGATCCTAGATGGCCATAAGGAAGGATATTCCTGAGCACCATAGAGCCAAAGGATGTTCTTCCCCTGGAGACCACATCCAATTTGTAATGAGTGATAAAGGTATGAGGGGTAGCCCAAGTTGCAACTGCGCATATGTCTTCGATAGAATCTATGGGATGGAAGACTGTTGAAGTGAAAACAGATCTTGTTGAATAAGCTCTAACTTTTTGTTGGTAGTTTAAGATTATTCTGATTGTAAGTAAAGTAATCCAGTCTTTTAAACATTTTGATAAAGTGACCTTTGGAACAGATTTTCCCCATCTGGTACCTGAAAAAGATAGAAATAGTTGGTCTGATTTTCTCAAGGCCTTTGTTCTGTCTAAGTAGAAACGTAACTGCCTGTGGACATTTAAAATGTGCAAACAGTACTCTCCTTTGTTTGAAAAATTTGGAAAGAAGACTGGTAAGTCTATGGTCCGGTTGATGTTGGTCTCTGACACCACTTTAGGAAGGAAGGCGGGATTAGTTCTGAGTGATAGCCTTTCTTTGTGAAAGATGATATATGGATGTTTCATACACAAAGCCCGTAATTCTGAAATTCTCCTAGCAGATGTGATAGCTGCGAGGAATAGGGTCTTTCAAGATTAAAAACCTGAGGTCACAAGTGGCTGCTGGCTCAAAGAGCTGACAAACTAAGCACTGCAAGACTAAGGTCAAATCCCAAAATGATAATGCATCCTTGAAAGGTGGCTTAAAATGTTGAGCACCCTTAAGAAAAAATTTGCAAAGATGGTGACACATCAAATAATGATCATCAAAACCATAATGGAAATTCAAAATGGCAGCTAAATGAATTCTAATGGTAAAAGTTGAGGCTCCAAAATAAAATAAGGTGGTTAAGTATTCCAGGACCTTAACTGGAGCCAAGAAAGGATCAAAACCATTTGTATCCGACCAAATAGAGAATCTTTTCCATTTGTTAATGTAAAGTTTTCTGGTGGATGGTTTATGAGAAACCAGAAGCATCTTTTGCACTGGGAAGGATAAGCTGTTTTGCCTGGCAATTACTGGAAGTGGAGAAACCAAGCCATCACCATGATTTGTTGAAGGTTGGGCTACACCAAGCCCTGAGGGTGAGATAACAGGCCCAAAGTAGGTTCCAGACTCCATAGGTGGTGAACCAAGTGAGGCCAGAGAAAGATAAACCAGACTTGACAGGGCCAGTAAGGTGCAATGAGAATGACTTTGCTTCTCAATCATTGGGGTTTCTTCAGAGACTGGGGAATCAAAGGAATTGGTGGAAAGGCATACTGAAGTCCCAGGGGCCAGTCGTATAGAAGTGCATCTCTTGGGGACTCCCCATGAGGGGGGGGGGGACTAGGGCAAAGTAGCTGCTGTATTTGTGGTTTATGGGAAAGGCAAACAGAATGCAGTAAGGCTGACCCCCACGCAAAACATTTTCGTTGCTACCTTGGAATTGAGAGACTACTCATGGGGTAGAAGGATACACTGGCTTTGTTTGTCCACAATCACGTTGGAATTCCCCAGAATATGTGTTGCTATTAGAAAGCAGTTGGAGGCAATTGCCCATTGCCAAACTCTTAGGGCTTCCCGACATAGTGGGTAGGATCTGGTTCTTCCCTGTTTGTTGATATACCAGACTACTGACATGTTGTCTGACTGGATAGCGATCCTCCCGGATGGAAGGGCAGACTGGAATGCTTGCATAGCTAAAAGCACTGCCCTTAGTTCTAGGACACTGATGTGCAAACTGGCCTCCTGTCGGGACCAAGTGCCTCGGACAGTCTTTCCATAAAAATGCCCCCCCCCCCCCCGGAAGCTCACTATGGGCCTTGGGCTGAGAGGGGGAGAAAGGACAACTCCAAAAATCTTCTTCTGGGTTCATCCACCATAATAAATCTTTCTTACAGAGATTCGTTATCAGTATTGGATAAGACATGGAGTGAGTCAGGTGTGACCATTGAGACACTAGAAGCCATTGAAGCAGCCTCATGTGGTACCTCTCTCGGGGGACTAATGTTATTGTTGCTACCATGGATCTGAGAAGTTGTATCAGACGGGCAAGAACTTTGTCTTGGGTGAGAATCACTTGAAGTTGAGATCTAAACTTTAACAACCTGTGATGAGGAAGGGAGACCATGCAGGATTTTGTATTTAGTTTCACTCCAATGAATTCCAAGTCCTGTGCGGGAGACGGTTGTGATTTTTCTTTGTTGATTGAAATGCCTAAGAACTGGGCAAGGTGTAGAATGGAGTCTGTGGTGCAAAGCAGCAGATGCCTTGTGGGGGTGGTGAGGAGCCAGTTGTCTAGATATGGAAACACACAGAATCCCTGAAGCCTTAAGTGAGCTGCTACAACTGCCATGCATTTGGTGAACACTCTGGAGGCTGTGGTGAGACCAAAGGGCAGTGCTCAAAACTGGTAATGATTAGCTCCCAGCTGGAAGCGGAGATATCTTCTGTAGCATTTGCCCATCTTTATGTGGTAATACGCAACCTGAAGATCTATAGAGCACATCCAATTGTCCTTCTCTAGAAATGGAAAGATAGACTGAACCTTGACCATACGGAATTTTGTCTGTCGTACAAATTTTTTCAATATGCTGGGGTCCAAGATTGGCCTCCAGTCCCCTGTCTTTTTTGACGCTAAAAAGAATCTTAAGTAAAATTCGGATCCTATCTGGTCTGGTGGGACTGCTTGGATGACTCTTTTTTTGAAGCAGCTTTTGAATCTCTAGTGCAGCTATATCCCTCTGAATGGGTGGAACATCGGGGATTCACCTTTGTGGTTTCGGGAAAAGATTGGAAGGGAATGCGGTAAACTCTGGTAATTGTCTGCACCCAGCAATCTGATGTTAGAGTGCCAGGCTGCGTGGTGCAGAGAAAATCTTCCCCCGACTGCTTCCAGAGGTAAACAATCAGACCGCCACTCAGGTACACTGGTAGGGTTGTCCAGAAAAGTAATCCCTGGAACCCTAGTTCTGTGAACCCCATCTGCCACAGGAGTGGTGTATTCCAGAAGAGCACCGCCCTCTGCCCCAGGAGGAATACTCACCACGTGTCAAAAAAAGGCCCTTAGGTCTTCTTGAACCACATCTTTCCACTCCGCTGATTTCTGGAGTAAGTCATTGTGGAGTGGAAAAGCACACGCCCACAGCAGAAAGGGTCTTCCCATCCTTTTCAAACCTGGCTAATGTGTCTCTGAATTTTGGGTCAAACAATGAAGTAGCATCCACAGGAGCATTGATAAAGGAAGACTTGAAGGGGTCCACAAAATCACACAAGCACATCCAGGCATGGTTCCTAATGGAAACGCCTGTACCTGCTGCTCTAAAAGTCCCTTTGGCTGTATGCACAATAAGCTGCATTGATGAATGAGAGATCGGCTCCAGGGTGGCAAGCTGGGAGGCAACCTTATCGCGGACCTCATCTGACACTGCTCCTGCCAAGATATCTGAAAACTCAGTTATCAGATCCCTTTGGAGTTGAGTGAAGTGCGCCAAAAAAATTCAAGGACCGAATAGCAAAGGTCGTTGAAGCAAAGACCTGCTTCCCAAATCTGTCCATCGGCCAGGACTCTCGTTTAGAAGGATGGACAGGTGAACTTTCTTCAGTAGGTTCCTTTTTTGAGGCTGCCTCCACCACAATGACATCCACTGCTAGACCCTTAGACCAAGAGGACTGATCCTCAGGGGCTGAAAGAATTTTGTCCGGTGTCCAGGGAATAGGCTCTATGGTGTCAGAAACTTTCTATGGATGCTGCACGATAAGTCTGATTAGTTCATCAGCAAGTAGGGTCACCCAAGAAGTAGATAACAGGGCAAGAAAAGCCTGCAAGAAAACAGATTCTTCAGAGGATGGGTTTGAGGGCTTCCAATCACCCCTCTGTTTTAAAACTTCCAGGATGTCTCCAAAGGAGACATTTTCAGGGGGTGACCATGGGTGACCCTTCCCCTTCATTGTAATCTGTATCCTCAGTGACTGATTCTTCTGGAGAATCCAAGTGTTTCCTCTTGCATGATCTCTTATGGGGTGGCTTCTCAGGGGGAGATCTGAGGAGGACTCTGTAGAGAGGGGACCCTGCACTAGGGTAGCTTGCTGCTCTTGTGCTGACTGTCCCAAAGTAGCAGATTCTGTCAGCTGCAAACCAGAGGGAACACACATATGGCACTCAGATGGGGTTGGTACCAACTGGGAGCCTGCTGAGGCTAGGGCTCTCTCCATAATCTGGACAGACCTGCCTGAAGAGGGATGGGGGCCCAGAACTGAGAAAGACAACCTCAGAACTGGGGTCACACTCCACTCTGGTGAGCCGCCCCCCCAGAGTAGGATTTGAGAGAGGACTTGAAACTACAAAAGCACCAACAGCCATGGACTGTACCGTAGAAAAAAATTGGAGCAAATCCAGGGATCCCAAACTGACAGACAAATCTCAGTCCCGTGGGTGCGATAGTTTCAATGGAGCCGAAGACCACAGAGTAAATTCTGGTACCGAGGTGAGATCCACCATAGGTACAGAGGAAGATGGCACTGGCAGCATGGAAGCAATGGGCTCCAAGACCTGAGAAGAGGATGAAGGAGAAATATATGTTGGAGTCTTGGGAGAGAATGCTTCTGTTCTGGGAGGTAGGGAGGTCTGAGAGGGAGCAGAAAGGTCTCAGGCTGCCATAGGCTGATCCACTAATCTAATTTTATCCATTTTCGATAGGCTCCTAAAGAAATGGAAGGACATTCCTGATGGATTCAGCTGCTGACCCAAGAAGGGGTCTATTGAAGGAGAATATCTAGTCCTGGGGGTACTCATGATCTAGACTGTTGAATAGTAGTTGAAGATGGTATCGAAATAGTGGAAGTGGCAACGGACAGTGCTGGAGGGGTCATCGGCATTGAAGTCATGGTCAGTACTGAAGATATCTGGATAGTCTCAATAGTAGACGGCACTGAAGAAGATTTTGTTGGTTTTGGTGCCGGAACAGAAGACAATGATATCTTTGGCAGTTTTGCATTCGATTCTGAAGAAAGCGTAGGAACTGGAGATTTTTAAATCTTGGAGTTATGCACGTTGGGGGAAGATGGTACCAAATGGCTCCTTTTTTTAGTGTCAGTTTTTTGAGATTTTGAAGTCTTCAACAAAAGGACATTTCAACAGTCCCTTAAGTATCAATTTATTACATCTCTCTGTAAGAGTTCCAGCACTAAAGCCCTTGCAGAGTGCACATGGAGGGTGAATTTCCAGATGAGGGACACCTATATAACAAACACAAGAAAGATGTCCATCCGAGTTGGGAAACTTTCTGCCACAGTCTTTACATTACTTGAACCCGGAGGTTCGTTTCTGCTTTTCTGCCATGTTATTTAGTCAATTGCAAGGGATGCCCACACTCACACACACTCACTCAAAAGGAAAAAGGGAAAGAAAAGAGAAAGCTTTTTTTTTTTTTAAATATACCAATTATGGTATATAAAGACTACCCAAACAGGTAAGAAAATGAAGAAAGAGTAGGGAAAGGGATACCAACAATGGTATCAAGGAATTACCAATGGTAAATGGGAAGGAGAGGCCTAATACTAACAATAGTAAAGAGAGAGAGAGACCTTGAGGTAAAAAGTTTGAAATAGAATCACTCGCACAAACACAAGGAAACTAGAAGATAGTAAATATCAGAAAATTGAATAAAGGGTGGAAATAATAGAGAAATATCAAAAAGTTTGAACACTTAGCTGAGTGCAACAGCTGACACATTCAAAGTTGTACATGGCAAATGAGTTCTGAGGCATTGGGAAGAGAGGCACTATGGGTAGAGCCTTAGCTCGAGAGGTTTTGGCAGGCGCAAGCTTTGCATAATAAAAAACAAACCAATCCAAAACAGGCAGAGAAACTCCATTTTAAGGACACGAACAGAAAACTGCAAGTCTCATAAACTTTAAACCATAAACTTGCTGTTTTCTGCTCGTGTCATTAAAGTGGAGTTTTCTCTGCCTGTTTTAGGGTGGTTTGTTTTTATCTTTTGGTTACCAGTGTTTTGCTTTGTTTGGAGCTTGTTTTGTTTGTCAAGCTTTGTATAATGGCTGAGTCGGTTTCAAGGGTTCTGGAAGTGAACCTATCTGTGAGAATGAATAAAGATTGACAACATCAGATCTTTACTTTATAGCATGGAAAGAAAACAATACACCACAAAAATAGTGCTAGTAACAAAAACATTTCTTTGTTTACAGTTAACCTTCTCACTCCTCTCCCCCAAGCATTTTTGAACACTAATGACATGAAGTAGGGCATATGCTTTTGAGTTCTCCACAAGTTCAACAAATTCTGAAAAAATTCAATATTTCCAATTTTCTTGCTCTGTCATACTTCACACACACAATTATTGCAGTATAATCCCACATTAAGTTACTGGTTTTATTACTGTTCATCTCCATCTCTCAAATCCTGTCTCCACTTCATTTCCAATGTAATCTTAATTCTTCTAGACAACTCTTGTGCTCCCTTCCCTCATTCCAACACTTTCCATGGGAACAATGGAAAAAGTTTCACAGGTACAGTCTCTCTGTGGTCTTTATTACCAGAAGAACAAGAATCAGAATCTCTTTCTGTTTCACAGCTCATTTTTTCTTGGACAAACTTTTGTATTTCCTCCTTAGCATGCACTTCATCAAAAAAAATGATTTTGTCCCTTCAGAGACGAATACTTTGAAGACAGATGGGTACAGCAGTTTGAATCTGACACCTGTTTCTTGACATTCTCTGAATAATGGAATAAATTTGCTTCTCTTCTGTCTGGTTTACAATGTGTAATCATTCTCCACAAACACTCTGCTGTCTCCCATTTGTAGTACTTTGTCCTTCTGCCACAGCTTTGCCAAAATAAACTCCTGCTGGTAGGATTGGATCTTTACTATTAAAGGTCTAGGTTGCTTTCTCATAGCCAGGTTTGGAGCATACACATGATGTGCCCTTTCAACTAACAACTCCTGCTGTGGAATACCAGTCCAGTTGCTTATTTGTGCTTTTACAAAATTAATGCAGTCTGTTCCTTCCAGCTTCTCTGGTATAGCTGAAAATCTCAGGTTTTCCCCATGTGCTCTGTCCTCTAATTCTATTCTTTTTTGAAACATCTCATCCTGAGCAGTTTCTTATTCAGCCGGCATTTTCTTCATTTTAACTTCTGATTTTTGCAGCTTTATGACCTCATCTGAATATTTGTTAAAAGCTTCTTCCATTTTTTTCCAGTCTTTTGTTGTTTGTGTTGATATACTCCATCAGTGTTTCATTTATTTTAACCAGGTCTGTGTGCAGTTGTGTTATATCTTCCTGTAGGTTACTGGAATTCATGTCTGGAGGTTGCATTGCTTTTTTGCTGAACAGCTGCAAAACTTTCTGCAGTCAGTGTTTCTTCCTCACTTTTTGTAACTGATTTTTTTCCAGGCATCCAGGCAGTACACTTACTAGCCAGTTACTGAAATTTACCCATAAACACAAGTCTACTGGCCTCTGTGCCAAGTTTGTTTTCACACTGGGAGAGCTAGAATTAAGCTGCTACTCAATGTGCAGCCATCTTGGAAGTCACAGTCCATCACTTTTGAGCCAAATGACAGGAGTTTGACACTACCAGAATTTTCACAACAGAGAGATTACTCTGCAGACAATGAGTGTGACATTATTATAAGGTCCACAAGAGCGTGATTACTGCACACCCTGGCTCTATATCCACCCCATCTTGCACTTTCAATTAGGCTTCCAAGGCTATGACATTTTGGGCTGTCTCTCTGGGCAGGAATGATAGGCATGGGTAAATGTCCAGAGTCAAACTGATGAGGTCAGTTAATGATGGGGCAAAATAAGACTCTTGTCATTTTATCATCACTAAGAGGGTCTCAGATAACAAAAGGAACTGTCACATCAGAAACCTTAATCAGTAACACACAGTAGATGTGGTCTAATCTCCATGAGATCTATATTCCAAATGAATTATATGGAAGAACTATGCAACACATCATGCACAAATCACTGTAGCTAGTTCATTATCGTTAGACTCCATTTTTTTAAACTCAGAAAAATCATATACACACCTATGAAATAGCACACATTAAACAATTTTAAAATTAACCTTAACACTATACTAAGCATGTGATGTGATGTCATGTCAAAATCAGACTTTAACATGTTCATAACACATTTCAATAAATGAATATTTCAAAGTTCTCAATCATTTTTAAACTATAACAATATACATGTATGAATTATTTAACAGTCTACCAGACCTGGAGTATTAAACAGGACTGTTTTGTCTCGGTCTCCCTCTCTGTATATCCTTGACCATCAGAGTTTGTACTGTTTTTATGTTCTTGTGAAAAGATGGTCTGCCACTCTTCTGGATGCTCTTCTTCCTGTAACTCTGACTATATGTTCTGCACAGGTTACTTTTTTCCCACTAACTAAAAGCTATTTTTACCAAATTCAACTTCAGGCTGAGGACTTTCCCATGGCTTTTGGTTTCCTAATTTGTCACCATCCATTAAGTATGACACTTTGTATACTTTGCACTACAGTATTTCTGTTTCTGGTGATTTCTTTTTAGAGTTTACTTTATGGTGGTTTGCAGTTTTTAAACTTCTGACCATCAACTGTTAAGCTGGTGAGAGTCTGAGTCCCTGCAATGAGGCATCCCTATATTTTAAAATGTCAAGACGATTTTCTTAGCTTTTGCAAAGCTGTTTTCATTATGTTCTTCATTTTTTGGATAGTTATTTTTCTCTTGTCTACTGAATAGGGTTAGTGTGGACTTGTGAAATGCCTGAACACCCATTCATGCTCAAATCTTCTAAACGTCTGACTTTTGTATTGTGGTTGATTGTCAAATGTCATATCAGCTATCTCCTGTCTCAGTAATAAAGACTTCAAAAATACATTTGCACCTCATGTGTCCTTCAGTCAGATTATTTCACAGAATTTTGAATAATAATCCACAGAGATAACACATGTGGTTCATCTGAAACAGAGCAAATCTGTATCCACTTCACTTCAAGGATGACCTGGAATTGGGCATAGTAGCTTTTCTTCATTTGGATTATTGGTATGCACTGCAAATGGTAAATACTGTGCAGTACTTCCATAAGAACTGGCATTAATAGCCAGAACATTACAATTATTGCTCTTTCCTTCTTTACATTTTACTATTCACAGATGCAATTTGTGTATGTTCTCAAGTACCTGTTCTCCTCACTTGATTGGGAACAGAGATTCTTCAAGTTTTGAACATAAGCACTGAACATAACTTGTTTTATCTTCAGAATGTCTTTCTTTGTTATTTTTTTATTTATTTTTTTTAGCTCAGCCCAGTCTTTCATTGTGATGTCTTTCAGTAGCTGCATTTCCAAATCAGTATAGGCCTGTCTCTGAGATTCTTTTTTCCTCTCTCACTGGTAACAGTGGCATGACTCACATAATCTCTAGTTCTTCTACTGTTTCTTCCTGCTTTGCTGGTAAATATGATCTACACAACTTATCTGCTATTTCCAGATCCTAGCTTGGTGCTATAATACCGTTTCTAAGTTTATTATATGACATTTTATGCAGTCTCAGCAATCCTACGTAGAAATACTCAAGTGTTTTTAATGTTACCACTTGAACTTCTTTGCCATAGATTTGTAGAATGTCTCACACACAAACACTACTGCTAATAGTTACCTTTCTAGCTGAATAATTCTCTCTTGTTCATCTGTAAATGTTTATGAACCACGGACAGCTGAGCTATTACTCTCTCTTGTATGGTCACAACTCCTATACCATTCTGAATGGCATCGACTTACAGCATCAATGGCTTGTTCACATCATACTACTTTAATCCTGCAGCATCAGGAAGTAGTTTTTCAAGCATTTCAATATACTTGTAGCACCTGTAGTACACTGATTACATACATGTCTCTGATGTCAAAAAGAAGCACAAGTTTTGTTAAGCACCTTTCAGAGTGCTTATGTTCTACTCTCATGTTAGAGCACACATAGCAATTCAACATTCGGTCTCACTTCTCCTCCTGAACTTTATTCTTCAAGTACTATTCCCACAGATTCAATTTATTTCTATGCAATTTGCTCCTTCCCTTATCTAAAGGTCCCATCTTCGATTATTTTATCTCCTTTACGTTATTCAGTACTTCAATTAAAACTG
This sequence comes from Protopterus annectens, assembly GCF_019279795.1. NCBI lineage: Eukaryota > Metazoa > Chordata > Ceratodontiformes > Protopteridae > Protopterus > Protopterus annectens. The sequence goes on from NC_056744.1 coordinate 1,427,620,360, forward strand.
GTTAAATTCTGATTTCCATTTTCTAGTAATTGCTTATTTGGAAGCAAAAATAATTAATATTAGTCAAGCCTTAACTATGCCTGGGCAATTCAGAATCTACAACCCAGCTAGCTCAAAAGAATAATTTCCTTAGTTATGAACATTTGCACCCCAACATTTCTGACAAAGTGCTCTGTGAGGAATTTTTAAAATATGCCAGCTCATTACATTCCAAAAAAACATGTTTTCAACTATCTCTCTCTTTCCCATCACACCTGTGGAAAAAGTCTATGAAGTCTGCTTGGGTTATACTACATAATGCATGAAAAACAGTGTAAAATGTTTATTATGGTGTGTTTTACTTTTTATTAATGTATGTTCACCTGTGCCATTGTTTAAAATTTGAGAATTTAATAAAGGTATTTGAAAAATAAATTCTCCACGTTTTTCTGAATGATGATCAGTGCAAAAGATGAACCCAGCAAAGGATAAATCAACCTGTGATATTATATCAACAACTCTCTATAATATATGCATAATACCAAAATCTGAAACATTAATGTAGTACTACAGCAAAAAGTCATGAAAGTCACCAGTAATTATGAACAACAATCACTTTCAAATGTTTATGGAAATCAGTAGCTGTTTTATATTACACACATACCATTTTTTATTCTTATTTAATTAACTTGTTTAAACTGTGAGCTTTGGCCAACTGAGACCTACATGAATGGAGTTAAGTAGATTTTTACCTGCACTTTTATCAAATAATCCACGATTTAAAGAAATTTGTTTGTGTTGCATTGAGCAATATCTAGCTGGAAGTTGACTGTTTTTTCAGTAGGTCTCATACAAGTGGCATTTTCAGTTAAGGCTTGTTAAAAAACCTGCATAGCCAGTGATAAGTGGGGTAGTTTACCTCATTGTTATTCAGTTTCTGTCTTATACAAGTGGTACAGTGAATTGTTTTCTGTTTAAACTGTGAGCTTTGGCCAACTGAGACCTACATGAGTGGAGTTAAGTAGACTTTTACCTGCACTTTTATCAAATAATACACGATTTAAAGTAATTTGTTTGTGTTGCATTGAGCAATATCTAGCTGGAAGTTGACTGTTTTTTCAGAAGGTCCCCACCTATCCTCCCTGTTTTTGTCTTGGTGATAATCTTGGTGGCTTTGAAACTGCCCGCCCCTCTTGTAAATTTGCACTTGGATACTCCTCCTGGGCCCATCTCATTTCCTCACTCAAAAAAAAATATATATATCTGCATTTACTGTATTTGTGCTTCTTCCTACTTTATTTTGCTTTTGCGTCATCTTAAAAGTACTCAGTTGTATTTATTACTGCTTGGTGTAACTCATTCTAAGCCTTTTAGTTTAAGCACTTGGGCTTCAGACCAGTTGTTTTACATTAGGAAGGTTTGTGGCCTGCACTGTGGTGGCAGGACAGGTAGCTTACATCCTTCTAAGTTGGGAACTGCTGATTGAGGGCTCAGGGTCTGTTATTCTAAAAGTGTATTAGTTCTGGTTTAAGCACTTTGGCTTCAGGCCAGTTATTTTACATTAAGAAGGTTCGTGGTCTGCACTCTTGTGGGAGGAGAGGCTGGACTCTGCCCTTCTGAGCTGGGAATTTCTGGTTAAAGGCTTATAGAGCCTGCATATTTGAACTGTTTCTTACTGAAATTGGTACACCTTGTTTGCTGTAGCATAGACTAGATCCAGGCCTGCTGAATCTAGCTTTGTTTGTATGCTTGTTGTTTGTTTGCTTGTTAATTCCCTGAAATGCTAATTCCACCTAAAACACGGCTTTTCAGCACTTCTGTGAATCCCTAGCGATATCTGCATTGCTTACTGTACTTATTTCCTTGTTTCACTTAAATGTAAGTTACTGTTTGTCGTTTTTTGCATTTAAGTTACCTGCAGCACATTGCTTTTAAGTTACCTGGCACTTGCTCACTAAAGCAATTATATAGCTCAGCGCTAAAAAATTAAAAGCACTACACCCTCACAAACTCCCCTTGAGTACCTTGTTCCCCATTGGCCCTTTTTTCAATTACAAAGGAATTCCCAATACTATTCTAGCATGTCCAAAGGTCAGTTGTCAATCTCCTCTCTAGTCCAGCTGGTGAATCTGGGAATCTTGAGGCAATGTTACAACTGCTCATGTACACAGACAACCCTCTCCTCCTCCCAACAAATTCCAACACATGTGAGAGATGCAACCATATAGCCAAACTGGAGGCTAAGCTCTCTCAACTCAGTACTGGCGTAACCAGTCAGGAGGAAAAGGAAACCACACTCACTACAATTCCAGTCTCACATAGACCTACCACGACAGCAAACCAAACACATAAACACACAAAACATACTGGAGGCTCTAAATAAAAATCTGCCTAAGCAGCAGAGACCTCCAAAGCAGACACCCAAGCAACCGCTACCCCAAAACAAAACACGTGCAACACATAGCTCACAAAGCCAGTGTGCCGAACAGTCAAAGCCCTTAAGACTAAACAACACACCTGATACACTTGTAATAGGTGACTCTATCGTCAGGCACACTGACGTCCCGCTCACCAGGCTGAACAAGGAGAAGGTCACGGTGAGCTGCCTGTCGGGCGCTAGGATCTGCCACATAACACAAGCACTCAGGTCACTCCAAGGCAAGTACAAATATGACTCAGTCATTGTCCATGCTGGTGTGAATGACCTGAGACGTACCTCCCTGGACTACATGAAAAGAGACATAGAGGAGCTCTCTGAGCATGTAGCCCAGGCCGGTATGACCCTGACCTTGAGTAGCATCTTACCTTCACCAAGAATGATGCCATAATATGAAGACAAGATGATCAATTTCAACAATTGGCTTAAGTATTGGTGTCATTCAAAGGGGATCCAATGCCTGTCAGCCTGGGATGACATGCTCGACAAGCCACGATGGTTCACTAGGGACGGCTTGCACCTATCACCCCTGGGCTTTCGGATATTGGCAAAGGCTCTTGCTACCCCCATAGTGCCTTTTTTAGGCAAGGCTCAAAAGATAAACCCACCTCGATAGGTATCACAAGGGATAAGAAACTAAGAGTAATGCTACTCAACGCCAGAAGTCTAAACCTCAAGATGCATGCACTCGAAACTCTCCTTAGCATGGAGAACATCGATATCTGTGCAGTACCAAACTGGATCAAGGCTCCCGAGAGCACCCCAGCACTACCAGGTTATACCTCATACCACGCTTTTCGGCCCCAAAACTTGGACCGAACCACAAAAGGAGGGGGAGTATCAATATTCGTCAAAGATACCCACACCTCCAGGTAAGTGGCACAGCACGAAGCATCAGAGACTATCCATGTGCAACTAACAGTGGGTAAAACTGCCTTCCAGTTTATAGCCTGCTACAGACCACCCTCCCAAACCCAGGAACTCCACTCGGCCTTCCTGAGAACATTGGAAAATATGAAGGTCTCTTCAAACACCATTATATTGGGTGACTTCAACTACCCAAACATAGACTGGGAGCATTACTCTAGCTCCAACACCCTAGCCCAAAGGTTCCTAGAATTTATAAACTCAAATGCTATGGAACAACTTGTTACCACTCCTACAAGAGGGGAAAACATACTGGACCTGATCATCACCAACATGGGGACTCTATGCTCCAGACCAGAAGTGTATCCCTCACTGGTAAGATCAGACCATAAACTAATCTCACTGGATATTCACATCCCGACCCCGCCCCCTGCCCAGAAAACCCCAGTGAAAAACTTCTCTAAAGCAAATTTCACACTCCTCAAAACCGAGGTGGACTCCTTCAAAGCCCCCGGGCCTGTGGAAAATACGGCCCAGACCGCAGAATCCTTTATAAACACATTCTATGAACACCTTCAGGAATGCATGCAATCCCAAATAAAACCAAGACCCAATCCTCCAAAGGCAGGCGTCCTGTCTGGTAGACCCCAGCCATAAACAAACTATACAATAGAAGGAGGAAGCTACTATATGATAGATCAAAATCCCAAAAAAGGGAAGGCATCTCTGATCAGTATTAGCAAAAAACTACGGGCACACATAAAATCGTCTAAGGCCAGCTTCGAGAGAAAAATTGCACAGGACATTAAGGATAATCACAAGGCCTTCTTTAGTTATGTTAGGAACCTGGGTGGGAATTCCCAGATATGCTGAGAATTAGTCCAAAATGACAAAAAATACACCGAACCCACAGACATTGCCAACATCCTAGCTGACAGGTTCATGGCAAACTTCTCCCCCCCCCCCACCAAAAGGGCAAATATCTATCCCAGCAGAGTGCTGCCCCCCTGACATCTCAGATGCTCAGGTAAGAGCCGCCCTCTCCAAAGCAGAAAACACAGCATCAATGGGATGAGACGTTTTCCTGGGCTGCGTCCTACATGAACTCCAAGAAGAGCTAAACCCAAACATAAAACTACTGTTCAATCGCAGCCTTACTACAGGATATGTACCCAAAGAGTGGCGTACAGCAACGGTGGTCCCTCTCCACAAAGGTGGTGCCTCAACGGATCCTGGAAACTATCCCCCCATAAGCCTGACTAGCTTGGTCTGCAAAGCTATGGAAAGGATCATCATGGACCTTATAAATAAAGATATTGGGGACCTACAGACACTGAATCCTACCCAGTTCGGCTTTGTTAAGGGCAGATCCTGCCTCTTAAACCTGGTCAATTTCTTTGAAACAGTCACCAAGGCCATTGACGAGGGGAAGGTGGTCCACACAGCCTACCTGGACCTCGCAAAAGCCTTTGATACAATACCCCACTCGGGCATTATAGATAAGCTCATATATATATAAACCCCTATGTCACTAGATGGGTTGCAAACTGGCTCAAGGACAAAACCCACATGGTTAGAATTGCTGGAGCCATGTCAGACTCCAAACCAGTTAAACAAGTGGCATCCCACAAGGCTCAGTCCTGGGGCCTCTCTTGTTCGGTATATATTTCTCAGAGGTACAGGCCAACAGGGAAGGACTGTGGCTGACCAAGTTCGCAAATGACTGCAAACTGGGCGCCATAATCGACTCTCCAGCCGACACAAGCATCCTCCAAAAGGGCCTCATAGAAACAGACAACTGGTGCCAGAGCCATGGCCTCAAGCTAAACGCCAAAAAGTGAATAGTCATCCCTTTTGGCAAAAACAAAGTGCCCACAAATTACCACATAAGTGGTAATCCATTAAGTACGGAAGAAGTAATTAGGGACCTGGGGACCCAAGTTGATAGCAATCTCTCATTTGACAACCAAGTGCCAAAAGTGGTTAGAAAAACATTTTATATAGCCCACCTAATCATGAAGAGATTCACATCTAGATCAGGGGAGGTCATCGTGCCTCTTTACTCATCCCTCATCAGGCTCATAATTGACTACAATGCCCCTTTTGGGATGTACCTTACCAGACACCTGCAGCAACTGGAAAGACCCCAAAAGTGCCTCACCAAGAGGATCAAAGGGCTCAAACAGATGCCATATGCTGCCCGGTTAAAGAAACAACAGCTCTACTCAGTGGCATACCACCTGCTCAGAGGCAATCTGTGCCTGATGTATAAAGCCATGTCCAACCCGGAATTAATGGACATGCTGCACCTCAGAAAATCCAAATCCCATCGAGCTACGCGCTCGAGAGACTTGAACCTCAGCACTGAAATAAATAGGACATGCTGGAGGGACAGATTCATAACCCAGAGGCTCCCTTCACTCTGGAATAAAATCCCAGTCCAGGTTAGGCAGAGTCCCTCATTGACTCTCTTCAAGAGGAATCTTGATGAGTGGATGGGGGATCGTAGGTTTACCCCGGGTATCACTTCTGTGTCACTGTTAGACAGAGGCACAGTATACTAACCTCAAAAAAGGGCATAGCAAAATTAATTTAAAATGGGTGGCGAAAGCCAAACACACTCTGGCTAGGCTTATAAATGCCCTAGGGCAGATAGCCTAGTATGAACCTATGAAGTAAACCTAAAATGATGGCACAGGAGCACTGTCTGATTTGATATTCTTTATATTACTTGTACAGATTCACGTAATCTATTCCTCTTGTCCAGCTCTGCAAGCTGAGTGCATGTAGGCTGGCAAGCCACTGTCATCTAAGTCTGGGCTCCAGGTTTACATCTTTTGTACCTGCTATGAGAAGTTTCCAAACAAGGGTAAATCATCCCATCTGAGGCTGAATTAATCACTTTGTTCAGCCAAAGTTTTTACATTAGTGCTAAACGTATATCTCTACTACAAAAGCTGTGGTTCTAAGGTTCGGCATACTTCACATTAACATATAGTGACACAATCAATAAAGTGCACAGAGAAGCATTCATCTATAATCTTTCATACTAACCACATATATTACTGGGGAGTTGTGTAAGGATGTTAACTGAAGACCAATATGTTAAATGGACAGGGTTTAAATGGAGGGAAGGGTGGTACCACATTGTAAATGATCAGCGCGGGGGGGGGGGGGGGGTGCAACACTGGGACCTGAGAGTACTAATAAGAAAAATCTGGCTACATACATCCTAGAGAGAAAAGAAAATATGTTTAAAGCTACAAAAAAAGATTAAAATCAATGATTATGTGAGGAAGTAATACATTTTTACTGTTAGTGACTATAAAGACTTACTGTGCTCTTTGTCCAGCCAGTAATTCTGATTTTGCATACTCATAATCTTTTCTGACATCACTTGAAAGCACACTTTCATGAGTATATTTTTTTACTTGTTGAACTTCCACTGGATGGTTAAACCTGAAATAATGATCTCCACCAAGAATGACTCGATCACCCTGTATTAAAACACATTATGCTGCAGTCAGTTTACCGAATAATATTCCATATAAAAATAAACACATACTTTAAAGTTATAATGAATGAGTGTCATGCAAAGAAGAATATTTTTTGTTGTTATATGTGGAAAATAAAATACAATGATGAGAAAAAGAAAAAAACAACATTATCAAGAAATGTTAACTTATCACACTGGTTCCTTTCTTGGTGCACTTCTACAACAAATGAAACAATGAGCTTGTTAGCCATCCTGAGCTGATGAGCACCCCCCAGCCCTGCAGAAACACTGTAACATTGTATCTTGGTGGTTTGACAAAGCCTTTCCAAAAGTGAAATACTTCCCTAACAATTTTGACAGAAAACTGGACAATATAAAAGCAGGAACTAAAGACAGCTTGGCTAAGATCCTTCTGTGATCTTTGCTATTCATGACTAAAATATCAGTCAGTAAAAAGCAAACTAAGCTAGTTGTAGCGTCTTCCTGATATTGGCCAAGATAGGAAAGAAGATAATTTCTACTGCACACCAAAGGCTGCCCAAGCCTTTATAGAGATCAAACCCTGCCAGGGATCAAGTACTCAGGGTGAATGTACTAAGTGAGGCCACAGGGGGAGGAACCAAACCTTTTGAGGCCAAAAGAGGTCAATAAAAACCCTTTTTTCTTTGCACCAGGCTGCGTTCTGCAGAAACATGTCTAAGAAAGGAATTAGAAGGTAAGCATACAAGAGACCCAGGGGACAAGTATGAATCATAGCATTCCTCAGAGACTCTCCCTCTTCAGGGATCAGGATAAAAAATATGTTGCATTTGGTACTGATTGTATTGCAAAGTTGCAGCAGAGCTGGTCCCAGTAGCTGAAAATCTTGTTTGGCACTGACTGATAAGACACCACTCATGGCAGAAGGATAGTCCTGCTCAGTTGGTGCACTTGGATACTGGACTTTCCTGGGATGTGCATTGCAATAAGAAAGCACTTGGAAGACACTGCCCACTAATAAACTTCCAAGGCTCCCCAATATAATGGGTAATAATGGATTCTCCACCATTTCTTGATGTACATGACTACAGACTTCTTCTCTGACTGTACTGTAATTACACCCATGAGGAGGAAATACTGGAAGGTCTGCAAAGTAAAGAGAACTGCATGCATCTCCAGGACATTGATGTGAAGATTGGCCGCAGTCTGGGACCAAGTACTTTGGATAATGACAATCCTATTTTGAAATGCCCCCCCCACCCCCACCCCAGAGGAGAGGCATCTGTAGTTGCAAGGCCCTTGGTGGGGAAAACACAAATGAGCATCCTAAGAAAATCAGAGAAGTTAGCTACCATTGTATACGTTTCTCTGCAGATCTTGATGAGTTCGATGGGGTGATCCATTGGTTGCTGTATCATGAACCACTGGTGTGACACAGTCCACTCATTTACTCTCATGTAAAACCTTGCTTATGGGACTAGAGTGATAGCTGCAGTCAAAGAATCTAACAGGCAGACAGTCACGCGATCCAATGCATTGTGATAATGTAAAACCTATAAAGCTTGAAGACAGAGACAACAATCTAAACAAATGTAGCCTGGCTATCTGGACAGCAGTGTCCAGGTGGCAACCTATAAATTCTAGGATCTGAAGTGTCTTCAGTTTAGATTTTTCAAAGTTTACTGTAATCTCAAAGGACAAGCACATATGGGGTAAGGAGTCCTTTACTTGGACCAGCAACTCTCTTGTGGTGGCTCTGATGAAACAGTGGTCTAAGTACAGGAGCACCTGGATCCTTTGCAACCAGATTTGGGCTGCTACCACTGCTGAAAATTTGATGAACACACAAGGGGCTGTGATGACACCAAAAGGCAGAGTTCTGAACTGGAAATGACTGCTTCTCAACCAGAAGCACATGAACATCCTGGATTGCCTGGCTATCTCTTTTTGTTTCTTAAACAAGAAACATCTTTATTAAATTATCCTGTATGACATAGACAATCATAAATTTATACAAATGAAAACAAACCATATTAACAAAATTATAGTTGCAAACATTATACATCAGTTATAATCTATCCAGCCACTGTCAGTCAAACATTACATAGCTCATTCAAATTCTGCCTTCTTTTAAACCTTATTCCTTCTCTGCAGTTATTGTTCCCACAATTTCCATTTTTCCTATGTAATTTGATCCTACCCTTTTCTTAAGATCCCAATTCCAGTTGTTTTATCTCTGTTACTATATTCACTACTTCTAGTACAGTTGGCATAGAGTCTGATTTCCATTTTTCTAGTACTTGCTTTTTTGACATCCAACATAATTAGACTCAGCAAGGCCTTACTATCTCTAGGTAATTCTGATTCTGTATCATACAGAAAAAAAAATAATGTCCATAGTTAAGCCAATTTTCTCACCCAGTATCTCTGACAGAGTAGTCTGCAGGGAATCTTTGAAGTCTGCCAACTCATAACCTATGAACCTATAACACTCACAGAAAATATGTTGCCAATTACCTCTTTCTTCCCCATCACACCTCCAACATTTGCTGTCTACCTGTGGAAAAATTATTTAGAGTATACCTGTGGTATAAAAATACCTATGTAAACACTTGCTAACAAAGATCCTAAATCTTCCAGATTTTGTTGCATATTGGGAGATATACATAGGTTCATAGGTTAGTAATAGGCTAACTACCCTTGTGGGCTATTTTAAGCCTAGCCAATTACCCCCTGTGAGAATCAAACCCTGCACCTTGTGTTTGCAAGGTAGACACCTTAACCATTATGCTAACCTCCCACCCCTATATCCCCCACTGTTTTTTATGACTTGCTTATCCAATCTCTCTACGCAATCTTTTCTAACCTCGGCTGATTGATTCTTATAGTTATCATGTAATATTTTACATGCTCTATTAATTACTCCTTTTTTAACAGCAGCTTCTGTTCTAGATTCTACTAAAAACTCAACCAGTGCTGTTGTCACTTGGGGCCCCCTATTTCTTTCTCTTTGCCTATATTCTCATATTAATCCTTGATAGGGAAAGCAATACCTAGCCTGCAGCCCAAATAAATTCTGGGCTTCTTCCCATTTTATTACCTTTCCCTCTCTACTTATTTGCTCCCAATACCTTGGATCTTTTGCCAGTTTTCTCTAAAAAGTACAGCCCCCTCTTGCCTATTGTTTGTATCCCTAATTGCAGTTATCCCTATTGGCAGAATCTCCTTTCTCCAGTCCCATGTTAGCGTAGTTCTTAGAATAATTTCTGCTACATTATGAATATAATATTCTGTATGGTTCTTGCTATTTTCCTTAAGGATCTGCATCCAAAATTCCACTCTCTCCTTGTTTCTTTTGCTTCCCCCCATGTTTCATCATCATTCCTTTCCATTTTGAATTATAGGCTTTGGCTTGTGCTATGTATAGCAGCCTTAACTGTGCAGCGCTGAAATACCCCTTCAAATCAACTGCCTAATTCTAGTGAAAGAATCAGTTTATCCCACTTGATTCTTGCTGTCTTCCCTTCCGAAATAAAATCCTTCAGCTCTTTATCAATTGCAATCCACAACTTTTCGTCTGGTTGAAAAAAATATGCCTGACCTGTGCATAAAATAAAACGGACTAAAACAGTTTAACTGCTTATCTGCTTGTATCTTGCTATCCATATCCATAAAACAGTGTTTCCAATTTCTCAGTTTTTGTATTATCTTTTGTTTAGTCTCTTCCCACCTATCCTTAGCTGCCACAGCAGAATCATTTTTAATCTGTACCACTAAGTACTTCATTTTATCATGTCCCCATAAATATGGATATTGCTGAACAAATTTGTGTCTGGGGGCACATAATTTACAGCTATTGCGCCTTTGTTTCAGCTGAACTGGTTTTGTATCCCAAAAAGATTTGAAATTGCCTCAGAATGTTCCACAACACTGAAATGTCATTTTCTGGTTTTATTAGGTATAAAATAACATCATCTGCAAATAGAACCAGCTTTTCTTGACTATCATACTAATTATATCCTTGATTATATTATAATTATATTTCTGAGTCCCTTATTTTCTTTGCCAGTTGTTCTAAATATAATGCAAATAACAAAGGAGAAAGAGGACACCACTGCCTGGTTCCTCTGCTCAAACAGAAATTATCAGAGAGGAACCCATCTACTTCAATTTTTGCTCCCGATCCCTCATATATCCTAATCAACCTTATAATTTTATGAAGGAATGCAAATGCTTCTACTGTCCTGCTCATAAACGTCCAGCTTACAGTGTCAAATGTTTTCTTTGCATCAAGACCCACCAACACCAGTGGTATTTTCTTACATTCTGCTTCCCTCCGGATCATCAGTGTTCTCTTAATGTTGTCAAATGTTTGACTCCCATGCACAAAGCCACAATGATCCATACCTATCAGTTTTGGCATCACCTTTGCCATTCTTTTAGACATTATAGACATATACACTTTACAATTATGGATTAGGATTGAAATGGGCCTGTATGAAACTAGTTCTGATGGGCCTTTACCCTCTTTAGGTATTACAGCCACCATCACTTTTTTTCAAGATGCTGGTGCTTCTCCTCCTCTTAAAATACTAATAAACAAAACTTTCCAGATCTCTGTCAGTTTTTTCCCCACTAGCTTCCAACCTTCCACAGTAATACCATATATTTCTGGGGACTTTTCTCTGAATTGGTCATACATCACCATTTTTATCTCATATCCTGCTATCCTAACTGTTAGTAATTGAGGCTCATATATCTCTAACTTTCACATATTTAATTTTTCCATACACATTTCCATTTGTACCTTTTCTTTATTTCCATATGTCTTTGCTTTATTCAGACTTTCATAAAATTTCTGAAATATTTCTAGTACCTCTACAGGATCTCTTTGTTATCTTCCTTGTTATAGGCTCCTTACGCTTGACAACAACCCTTTCTGGTTTCAATTGCCCGAGTCGTTATGCTAAAAGTTTTTGGGCTCTGGAATCATTATAAAAAAACTGTTGTTTATCAGCAATCTTTCTAAAATCATGCATATTATCATGGTACTCTCTTATTTTTGGCTTAGTGTTCTGTAATTGCTCCTCTTTTTGCTCTGCGAGAACCACCTTATTGTGCAATACTTTGTCAGTCCCTCTAAATAATTCTTGTTACTTCTTAACCATATCTGTTTTTTTATTTCCACCCTATTTTAAAATTCCACTTTAATTTTATCCCACTCCGTAGCTATATTTATATCTTCTCTAATCATTTCAGAATAATTAGGGTGGGAAAGCAGCAGTGTCTCATTTTTATTTCATTATCCTGCGTTTCTATTTTAGTTATTACTGTTATGTGATCTGAAATAGTTATTGGATGCACATCAAAACTTTAATGCACATGTTTCATCTAGCCTAGCCCAGTTTTTTGTATCTTAGGGAATACTATGTAAATTCACTCTGAAATCCTCTTACTGAATTCACATCTTCCATGCCAAATATTTTCATAAATTTCTTAAAAAATCTACTCTCCTTTGTTATATGTTCCTTTCTGAGACCCCTAGACTCACTGTTGCAAATACAATTCTAGTCCCCACCTGTAAGCAATATTCCTTGCTGAAAACTAATTATTTCTCCCAGAATTTATAGCAGTTTTAGGTGGAATATGAATACATGCCAGTATAATCCTCCTCCCTTGCCACTAGCCCCTTAGTACTACAAATCTGCCATTATTATCTTTTGTACCCTCTTCGATTACTATTTGAGCTCTTCTTGCAATTAATATAAGTACTCTTCTTTTCATTTGCCCCGGGTATTCTGCTGAATAACCATCCTGAAAATCTTCCTTTTTCAAATTCACATGTTCAGTTCTTTCCAAATGTGTCTCCTGTAGCACAGATATTAGTACTGCACATTTTTAATATAGTTCACTGCTCTTTCTTTTTTGTATGTATCTGTGAGACCATTGACATGAAAAGATAATATAGACAGTGTCATTATATTAAAAAGTTATTATTCCCACCTTTTATGTGTAACAGCTTTTTCCTAAGTATTTAGTTTCAGTTTTGTGTAACATGCACACAGTAATGTTTGGCAGTTTGATCTTTTATACAGTTGTTTCTTGTCATATTCACTTGAGCCTATGTCACGTCTTACAAAACTTTTTGTTTTATTGAAAGGCCTCAAAAATACACCCTAAATAACTCAAAACCTACTAACGTAATACTAATGCACAAAACTGGGCATATCTTCAGCTGATGAAGTTTTACCCTCCTAATACTTTTACCACCCCCCACCCTTTTTTTTATGCTCAACTCCTGAGAGACTTGCTTGGTTACAAACATCTGCATTACAAGCTGAAGCTAAGTGAAACTTACAGTAGTGAATTTTAGTCTTCTGTTAAGTACAAACTTGCAATTTTAAAAATACTGCATTTTCATTTTTTTCTGTTTCCTAATTGTGTGTTTCTGAACAGTGTGCTGTCTCTCTCTCTCTCTCTCTCTGCAGTTATTTTGCTATAAGAGGGGGTGGTGTTATCACTTCTTTGTTATCCGATATTTAATAGCCTAGAGGGATTTCTCTGTACTTTAAGTGCTAGCCACAAAGTTTGAGAAATCATTTTGTTGGTGCGCCTTGTTGCTGTAGCATAGACCAGATTCAGGCCTACTGAATCTAGCTTTGTTTGTAATACTTGAGCACTGATCCAGGCCATCTTTTTTGGAGAAGGTTCCCCTGCGCCCTGGTAAGCAGGGGTGTGCAGTTAGAACTTCTCTGATTGAAGACTGCTGGAACAGGGCTCAGTTTTGAGCTTTTTTCTGGTTAACTGGGTAACTTGTTTAAATCAGTTTGTTTTCTATTGTATATATATATATATATATATATATATATATATATATATATATATATATATATATATATATAAATTGCACTTTATTCATCTGCTTTTACTGTATTTGTGTTTCTTCCTACTTTATTACTGGGGGCATTGACTACAACTCTGATCTGCGGTATATAACAATAAGTATCCTTTTCTGTGCTTTTAAACTGTTTGTTTTTTTTGAGTGTATATGCTTTATTTTCTGAAAAACAAACAAAAAATATATATGTATGTATGTATGTATGTATATATATATATATATATATATATATATATATATATATATATATACTTGTTTCCCGCCTTTCTAAGTTAGTATAGGTTCATAGGTAGGTACTAGGCTATCGGCCCTGGGGCCTATACAAGCCCAGCCAAAAAGGAACCCTGGCTTTTGCCACCCAAGAAAATTATTTTTCTGTGCCACTGTTGAGCAGAGCCACAGAGGTGATCCCCGGGGTGAATTTCCTATTTCCCATCCAATCTTCAAGATTTTTCTTGAAGAGTGCTAATGAGAAGCTTTGTTTGATATAGACAGGAAGTTTATTCCAGAGTATGGGAAGTCTCTGGGACAGGAATCTATCCCTCCGGCATGTTCTGTTTATTGTGGTGACAAGGTTTAGGTCCCTAGAGCTTGTAGCTCGGAGGGATTGGGATTTCTTTAATTGGAGCATGTCCAACAGCTCTGGGTTTGACACAGCTTTGTATGTTAGGCAGAGATCACCTCTGAGTTGGTGATATGTGACAGAGTAAAGCTGGAGTTTTTTCAGATGGTCTGCGTAGGGCATCTGTTTGAGGCCGGTAATCCTCTTTGTGAGGTATTTCTGCGGCCTTTCCAGTTGTTGTAGATGTCTTGTGAGGTACATACCAAAAGGGGCGTTGTACTCTATAATGGGTCTAATGAGTAATGAGTAGAGGGGAACAATGACCTCTTTTTTTCTGGATGAGAAACCTTTTGTGATGAGCTGTGCCAAATAGAAGGCTTTCCTGACTACTGTGGCGATGTGATTATCAAAGGAGAGACTACAGTCCACCTGTGTCCCAAGGTCTCTTATCACACTTTCGGTGTTAAGTATACTACCGCCTATGTTGTAGTTCATGGGTACAGAGTTTTTACCAAAGGGGATGACAATGCACTTTTTGACATTGAGCTTGAGGTCATGGCTTTGACACCAGGCATCTGTCTCAGTGAGGCCCTTTTGTAGGATGTCCACATCATTAAGAGTTTCGATTATGGCTCCTAGTTTGCAGTCATCTGCGAACTTCATTAGCCAAAGACCTTCTGTGTTAGCCTGTACTTCAGAGAAGTAGATATCAAACAGGAGAGGACCCAGGACTGAACCCTGTGGTACTCCACTTGTCACTGGTCTGAAGTCAGATTTGGAGTCTGCTACTTTCACAGTGTGGGTTCTGTCAGTCTGCCAGTTGGCAACCCATCTTGTGACATAGGGATTTATACCTAGTTTAGTGAGTTTATCTTTAATTCCAAAGTGGGGGATGGTGTCAAAAGCCTTGGCAAGATCTAGATAGGCTGTGTGAACCACCCTACCCTTGTCTACGGCTTTGGTGACTGCTTCAAAGAAGTCTATCAGGTTTAGGAGACATGATCTGCCTTTTACAAACCCGAACTGGGTGGGATCCAGATTTTGGAGATAAAAAATGTCTTTGTTTATAAGTTCCATGATGATACGTTCCATGGCCTTGCAGACCAGGCTCGTCAGGCTAATGGGGCGGTAGTTCCCGGGGTCCGTGGTGGCTCCCCCTTGTGGAGTGGGATAACCGTTGCTGTGCGCCATTCAGCAGGCACAAAGCCTGAGGTGAGGCTATGATTGAACATGGTACTTAAGTGGGGTGCCAGTACGTTCTGTAGTTCGTGTAGAACGCAGCCTGGGATTTTGTCTGGTCCCATGGATGCTGTGTTCTTGGCTTTGGAGAGTGTGGTTTTTACCTGTGCAGCCATGATTACAGGGCCTTTGCATTCTTCCGGTATAGAGATGGGCTCTTTAGGGGGTGAGAGGGGGGTAAAGTTAGCACTGAACCTATCTGCCAGGATGTTGGCAATATCAGTTGGGTCTGTATATTTAGTGCCATTGTGTTGTAACTCAGAGCAGATCTGAGTGTTGCCATTGAGATTCTTGACATAGCTATAGAATGCTTTGTGGTTGTCTTTAGAATCAGTGGCGATTTTGATTTCGTAACTAGCTTTGGAGGATTTTATCAGGGATGGCAGCTTCTTACTGAGGCTGACCAGGGAGCTCCTCCACTTGTGGGATTTTACTCTCTTTTGCAAGAGTTTCTTCCTTCTGTTGTACAGTTTGTTTATGGCAGGGGGCCACCAGATTGGCTTCCTTTTTTCGGAGGATAGCATCTTGGTTCTGTTTGGGATAGCACGATCCATGCACTCATGTAAGTGCTTATAATGTGCAATTGTATAGGATTCAGTAGTCGTAACTGTATTGTCCATCTGCATGGATGTCATGAAGTTCACCACTTCTGTCTTAAGAAGCATGAAGTTGGCTTTGGAGAAATGTTTTACTATGGTTTCCTTAATGGGGGGTGAAAGCAGGATGTGCATATCTAGGGTAATTAGCTTATGGTGAGATCGGACCAATGAGGCATTGACTTCAGGTGTGGAACTCCGGTCACTCATATTGGTAATGACTAGATCTAGGATATTGTTGCCCCTGGTGCGGGTGTGGATAAGTTGATCCAGGGCATTGGAGTTTATGAATTCCAGAAAGCGTTGAGTGAAGGAGTTGGTACATGAGTAGTTTTCTCAGTTAATGGTGGGGTAGTTGAAATCACCCATTATTAGGTTGTTTGGTTGAACCCTAATATTTTCCAGTACATCAAGAAAAGAGGAGTGGGAATCCTGGGGCATGGTGGGTGATCTGTAGCAAGCTACAATTTGGATTGCAGTTTTGCCCAGAGTTAGTTGCACTTGGATAACCTTGGCTGCATTATGCTGAGCAACTAGCCTGGAGGTGTGGATATCCTTAATGAATATGGACACACCTCTGCCTTTGGTGTTCCGGTCCAGGTTACATGGCCGAAAAGACTGGTATGAGTTATAGCCTGGTAGTGCAGGGGTGCTCTCTGGAGCCTTGAACCAGGTCTCAGTCACTGCACAGATATCGATGTTCTCCATTTTAAGGAGTGCCTCGAGTGAGTGCATTTTGAGATTTAGACTTCTAGCATTGAGTAGCATCACCCTCAGTTTTTGCTTGCCTGTTCCTGTTATGGTGGTGAATTTGTCACTTGAACCTTGCCTAAAAAAGGCACTATAGCGGCGGCAAGAACCTTAGCCAGTATCCGGAATCCCAGGGGTGACAGGTGCAGGCCATCTCTGGCAAAGCATCGTGGTCTATCGACCATGTCATCCCAGGCAGACAGACACTGGATCCTTTTAGAATGGCACCAGAAGCCAATTGTCGAAGTCAATAATTTTGTCTTTGTACTGCGGCATCATTCTGGGTGATGGCAGAATGCTACTCAGGGCTGGGGTCATACCTGCCTGAGCTACAAGATCAGAGAGCTCTTCCATGTCTCTTTTCATGTAGTCCAGGGAGGCATGTCTCAGGTCGTTCATACCAACATCAGGTTAGTGCTGAATTCAGGGCTGTGTTACAAATCTCTGTGTTTGCCCATACCTTAATTGGATAAAAGGAAGTTTCTCTGTTCACCTGTGAGAGAAGGGAGCTTTGAGCAGCCTATCTGTCCCTGGAGGAGTGGTTTCAGCCCAGAAATTAGTAGTTTATTGGCCATTTTGGGCTAATTTCTATCTCTTTCATTTCCCTGCTATAAATAAGCGCTGGTTAGCAAGGGTAAAACTATTCCTGGCTCCACAAAGTCTCCTCTTCAATTTTTCCCTTGGAACTAGACAAACTTTTAACTTAAGCACTCAAGCTTTGTTTTGAAACAACTCTTCTTGAACAGTCTCATATTCAGCCAGCCTTTTCTTCATTTCAGCCTCTGATTTTTGCAATTTTATCTCCTCATCTGAATATCTGTTTAAAGCTTATTTCATTTTTTCCAGACTTTTATTTGAGTTGATATACTCCTACAGTGTTTCATTTTAATCAGTTCCGACTACAAGTGACTTATTTTTTCCTCTAGGTTATTACTGGAAGTCATGTCTTGCACCAAAGCTGGAGCTTGCAATGTTTTTTGTTGAACAGTTGCAGAATACTTCACAGTCAGTGTCTTTCCCTTACCTTTTGTTATTGATTTTCTTTCAAATTCTCTGAATTTCTGTTTTGCTGGCATGCAGGCAGTGTACTTACTAGCCAGTTACCAAAATTTAACCAAAAATATGCGTTTGCTGTCTCTCTTTCTCTTCTGAGTTTTTGTTTTCACACTGGGAGAGCTGAAATTAAGCTGCTACTCAATATGCAGCCATCCTGGAAGTCCTTAATTGCCTGGCTATCTTGCTGTGATAAGTAGGCATCTTCCTAGTCCTTCTGACCACATCCAGTAGTCCTTCCTTAGAAGAGGCAATATGGACTGTACCATGACCATCCAAGAAATATGTCTGCTTGATAAATCGATACAGCTAGCTTAGGTCCTCATTATTTTTTAGTACTAAAAAGAACCTTGAGTACACTCAGGATTCCTCTCTGGTCTAATGGGACCTCCTGGATTACTCGCAGCTTTGGAACACCCTACTCTGTCCCACTTTTTTGTCAGGGTGGAACATCTGGAAGTGTCATATATTCCAATCTTGGAGAATATATGAAAAGAATAAAATACCCTGTGGTTATCACTCAATATCCAAGAATTGTAGGTGACTGTCAACCAGGCATGAGAGTAAAACGATAACTGCTCTCCCATCCCACCTTCCAACTGACTCCAGAACAGGATAGTCAGGCAATCCGTCAGGAGCTCTGGAAGGGTTTGTCAGTGAAAGGGCCTCGAAACCCTTAGTTTTGCCGTCCACCTCTACCTCTCCAGTGACATCCACTGAAGTTCCCTCCTCTACCATGGGGGGCCTTGTCATCAGATGTGTCTTGGGCAAACTGCTTAGGCATTCAGAACTGCAAATGCTTTCCACCCTTCTGGTTGCATACAAAAGACCTCTGAAATGTGGAGAAATGGATTCTCATGGCAGACAGGATTTTGCTACTCTGCTAACTCCTGTAACAAAATATGAGCGCTTAATGCAGGTACCAAACTGGAAGGTTGGAAAATAACATCCACAAAATCAAATGCTATAAATAAGCTTTAATAATAGTTAAGCACTTTCATCCCTATCTCAGAGACTTCATGACAACTCCTGGTTAGGGTAGCCTTGACCAAAGAAGGTAGACCCATCAAATAGGGTAGTCAGGAAGAATGTGTTAAAAGCTTTCCGCAAAAGGTCACAGACACATCTAGGCATCAAAGTGAATGGCAAGGCCAGTACCTGTTGCACAGGGGCTAACTGTGATTCCAAAGTTCTATGTGAATCCACCATCGTAGCACCTGATAGGGATTTAAACACATTCTTTGTCAAATGCATCTGCAGTCTAGTTAAGTGAGTCATGTAGTTCAGCGCTCAGAGGCAAAGGTCACTGAAGCATACTCACCATTTCCAAATTTCTCCAGAATCCTAGACTCCTTGTTTGGAGGGTTTAGTGGCAACCACCATCACAATAGCATCCACTGCAGGCCAACTTATACCATGTGCTGTCTCTAGGAGAGATTAAAATCTTATCTGGTTCATGAAGGTTTAGTTCTACCATGTCAGGTTTCTTCCAAGCCCACTGGGACACGAAATCAATCAAGTCTTCTGCTGGGGATACCACCAGGATGTAGATGGACCTGTACCAAAAGCCTTGAGAAACACCAACTCTTCCCAAGATGGAGCATCAGGGGCTAAACTTCCATCTGCCTAAGCAATACCAGGAGCGTTCCAAAGGAGACATCTTCCAGGGCAGATCTGGGGGGAACATTCCTCCCTTATTGAGGTCAGTATCTACTGTGAAGGATACCTGGAAAGGGTTCCCAATGACTCTTTTCATATTTGTGCTTCCTATGCTCCTCAGTGGGAGGAGGAACATGGGGAAAGTCAGAAGCCGTAGGATAATCCTGAATCAGCATTTGCTTGAGGCTAGTTGATGCAAGCTGTCCCATGGACAGATGGTGAATACTCATCAAAGAATTTCAAAATGCAGGGCTTGGGAGTGGATCTGAGAAGGTATAGGTCACCCCCCCCCCCCAAGTAGGGGGGTGATATTATCAAAGGACTTGAATGCCAGAGCAGGTTATGAATAGGATCTTCTCAGGTCCAAGGATCTGACAGAAACTCTTCCAAAAACACATCTTGACTAGGATCCAAGAAAGAAAATGGGAGCTGAGGCCCCAAGAGGCAGGGAAGGATCTGACAAACTGCGACCCAGATTTCAGACCCTAACAATGATCTCTCAGCTGCGAGACCCTCCCAGCTTTGATGCATATATACGGAGGAAATTTCCTAGTAACAGGACGCCACAGACAAGCAACTTGCTATAACCACAAAGTCACTGGGGAAAAGCAGTCAACTTCTCCAATGGGGGCAGGAAATAACTGAAAAAAGTACAGCTGTGTAAATAAACTTACCATAATAGTAGATGTTCAATGGATCACTGCTGCAGTAGCCTAGGCTAAACGGATTATATCATGCATAGGATATAAAAGCCAGACATCTTGCAGAGCTTAAGGGTACCTTCCACACGTTCAAACCATTAGTCTGCTCAAGCTTTTCTGCCAACAAAGAGATAGAGGCTGAGCCCTGAAAGGATATGCTATGAGCAACAACAAATAAATGTGTACACCCTAGCATAAACAACACATTAAAAAACAAGGGGGAGGTGGGGAGTGATCATTCAAACATCTACTGTTATGATAAGTTTACTTACATAACTGTACTATGTTCATCATACTGATTACTGCTGCAGTAATGCAAGCTATATGGGTAGATTACCATAGCTTACAAATTTTGGGAGGGGAACGGCAAGGTTCCGAAGCCCTTGAAGAACAGTCCTAGCAAGGTGCGACCTAGAGAAGGAACCGCATTTGTAATGCCTTGTAAGTGTAAGTACAGGAAACCAAGTTGCTGCTTCTAAAATACTTCTAGAATCCAACCCTTTCCAAAAACAAAGATGAAGCCAAAGCCCAGATAGAGTGGGCCAAGACCCTTCCTGGAATAGTTTTGTCAAGGTGAATATTACAAAAGATAATATCTTGAGACAAACCATTTGGAAATACTCTGTTTTGGCACATCTTGTCCATTATTACCTTCATAAGAAGTGAACAATGATCTGAAGACCTGAATTATTTAGATTTGTCAGGACAGTACCTCAGTTATCTATAGACATCCAAGGTATGGCGTATTTCCTCATGTTTAGGTTTAGGAAAGAAAAAGTACAGTTTTGTACCTACCATAAATGTAGATGTTCGAGTGCTAATACAGCTGCAGTAATCACAGATGGGTTCTCTGCCGTCAGGCGGGTCCTCGGTCGGCCGAATTCCAAAGTTTAGGTCCGGCGTCGGTTGTTGTCGCTTTCTCTCCTGACGTCAGTGAGGCAGGGGTATATAAGACACAGCCGACGCCATGTTCTTCAGTCTTTCTTGCCCCAGATGTCAGGTGCCCCCAGAAGGAAGGCAATACATAAATTATATTTATATACATGCAATGCAGTATAATCTAAAATCGGTAGTTGCAAGCAAATATACCAAAGAAGGATAACCCAAACAGGTTGTATGAAAAGGGGGTTAGGCCCTAGGCCTTTACCAAGAGGGGAAGGAGGGAGGGAAAATTGTACTGCAGCTGTATTAGCACTCGAACATCTACATTTATGGTAGGTACAAAACTGTACTATGTTCATCGTGCATACAGCTGCAGTAATCACAGATGGGTAGAATCCCAAAGCTACGCACAGGGTGGTAGGCACTAGGTGGAACTGGGATGAGCCAGAATGCCCTGCAACACAGCAGTGGCAAAGCCTGCTCTAGTTTTGGAATATAAAGGCAGGTGGTAGTGTTTTGTGAAGGTATGCACAGAACTCCAAGTGGCTGCCTCCAAAATATCTTTGGTAGGAACTCCTCTGAGGAAGGCTGTAGAGGTAGCTGTGGCCCTGGTGGAGTGGGATCTGATGCCTGTAGGGACAGATTTTCCATGATAGGAATAACAAAAGCGTATGCAGTGGCCTATCCATTTTGAAATAGTCTGTTTGGTAACTGTCATCCCTTGAGCCCCTACAGCATAGGACACAAAAAGTTGTTCTGATTTCCTTAAGGGCTTTGTTCTGCCCAAATAATAACGTAGCTGCCTATGGATGTCTAAGGAGTGTAGCAGCCTTTCCCCTTTGTTTTGAGGATTGGGGTAAAAGGTAGGTAAGTGTATGGCTTGATTTAAAGCTACCCTGGATACCACTTTAGGCATAAATGACGGGTTGGTTCGAAGGGAAACCCTGTCCTGATAGAAGATGAGAAAGGGCTGCACAGCCATGAGGGCTTGTAGTTCCGAAACCCTACGAGCTGAGGTAATGGCCAGAAGGAAAGCTGTTTTCCAGGACAAATATTGCAAATCTGTTGAGGCAGCTGGTTCAAAGGGAGGCAGTGTTAATTTTTCTAGAATGTAATTAAGATCCCAGGCTGGTATTGGTTGTTTCCTTGGTGGTCTTATATTCTTAGCCCCTCTGAGGAACTGTCTTAAGAGTGGGTGAGAGAATAAGGGTGGATCCGTGTTGAATTCTGCAGAAATGGCTGAGGCATGGATTTTATGGAGGAAAATGAAAGTCCACTGTTCAGCAGCTCAGCTAGATACTGTAACAGCTGAGCCAAATTCAGTTTTCTAGGGTCCTGGCCTTTTTCTCATTCCAAGAGCAAAACCGTTTCCATTTTGCGGAGTAAGCCTTTCTAGTAGATGGCCTTCTGGCCTCCAAAATGACATCCTGCACCTCTTTGGAGAGTAGGGTCTGTTGTGGTGTTAAGGAATTTTCCATGCAGCGAGATTGAGTGTTTTCAGCTGACTGTGAAGAGTTTTGTAGCTGTGCTGAGTCAGCAGAAGAGGCATTAGAGGTAGGGACCAGGGAGGAGTATGTGTTAGGCTCCTCAGGAGTGGGTACCAGTGTTGCCTTGGCCAGTCTGGAGCAATCAGTATCATCTTCGGTCTGTCTGCTCTTGCTTTCAAGAGCACCTTGGGCAGAATAGGCAGAGGTGGGAAAGCGCAAACTGTCCATGTTGTCCAACTGAATGAAAGGGCGTCCACTCTCCAGGCCTTTGGATGAAAGGTCCTTGAACAAAACTTTTCCAATTGATGATTCCTGTGGGAGGCAAAGAGATCTATGTCTGGCCTCCCCCACGTTTGGATTATCTTTGTAAACACTTGAGGATGCAACTTCCATTCGTGTGGATCTGTCATATTTCTGCTTAGATTGTCTGCCAGCGTGTTTTCCAAACCCGACAAGTACTGTGCTTGAAGTTCAATTTGCCATTCCAGAGCCAAGTTCCAAAGTGTCATGGCTAGTCTGCACAGGGGGTATGAATGTGTTCCTCCTTGTTTGTTTATGTACCACATTACTGTGGTGTTGTCTGTTCTTATCAGTAATTGTCCTGGATGCAGGAGGTCCTTGAAAGCTGTAATTGCATTTATCACTGCTAGCATTTCTTTTTGATTGATGTGAAGGTGCTTTTCCTTTTGGGACCATTTGCCCTGAATGCATCTGTCTGTCATGTGCGCCCCCCAGGCGTAATCTGAGGCGTCTGTTGTGATGACTTGATTTGCTTGAGGCTTGCAGAATGAAAGACCTGTGTTTGTTTGACATGCTTGGGCCCACCATAGAAATTCCTTTTGCAAACATGAAATTATTGGTATTATAGTTTCCAAACTGTGGCTGTGTTGAGACCATAGGTTTTTTAGGTACCATTGAAGTTTCCTCATATGCAACTTTGCACATGGGATTAAAAGAATGCAAGATGCCATGAAGCCCAGAGCCTGCAGGATTTTCCTTGCAGTAAGCCTGGTACATTTTGCTAGTATTTTGAAGTACTGAGTTAGTTGCCCCTGTTTTTCTGGCGTAAGATAGGCCATCTGGGTGTTTGTGTCCAAGTTGGCACCCAGGAAAGTTATTTTCTGAGATGGTGGATTTCTCTTTGTTGATTGTGTATCCCAGAGAATGCAGTAACCGTGTTACATAAGCCAGATGTTCCAGAAGTATGTGCTTGCTGTCCGCTTGGATCAGGCAGTCGTCCAAATAAGGGTAAATTTGTATCCCTTGAAGTCTGCAGTAGGCAATTACTGATGCCAGGCATTTCGTAAATACTCTGGGCGCAGTAGATAAGCCAAAGGGCAATGCAGAGAATTGATAGTGGATTGAACCTGCAAGAAATCTGAGGTATCTTCTGCAGCTTTGTCTGATTGGGACATGCAGGTATGCCTCCTTGAGGTCCAATGTTACCAGCCAAAACTCCTTGCCCAGCATGGGAAGAAGCTGCTGTAATGTGAGCATCTTGAATTTTGGTGCAGTAAGAATGTGTTTAGGATGGATAAGTCCAAAATGGGTCTCCAGTCGGTTCCTTTCCTTGGTACCAGAAATAGTCTGGAATAAAAACCTTGACCTTGTTAGTGAGTAGGTACCTCTTGAATAGCTTTCATGTCTATGAGCTTTGAAATTTGTAGTTGTGCCTCTGCCCTTTGATTGTGTGGCAGGTTTGGCATGCCTCTCATTTTGGAAGAGTGTGGAAATGAAATCTGTAGCCTCTGTTTATAACGTCCAGGATCCATTGGTCTGTTGTGACAATATGCCAATTTCTTGTAAATAATGCCAGCTTTCCTCCCAAGGGTGCTGCCAGCTGAGACTTGCTTGGCATGGAAAGGAGGGAGTCATTGGGTTTGTTTCCTGTATTGTTGTGCACTGTCTTCGCCACCTCTTGGTGCTGGAGTTTGCCATTGCCTGCCTCTATATGATCCTTGTGATTGTCCTCTACCTCTTGTGCGCCTGTATCTACCTCTTTGGGGCTTGTCCGTAGCTGGAAAGGACCAGTTTTTAGAAGGCCAATTTCTGCTAAAACGTGGTGGTTGAACCTGTAGAAAAGCTTTGACAGTTTGCATAGATTTGGCTTTTTCTTCCATTTTCCGTAATATCTCCTCAGCATTAGTACCAAACAGCACATCCTTTTGTAAAGGAGCATCTAGAAGTTTAGCCTTCACATGATCAGGCAAGCTTTGTTCCCTAAGCCAGGCATGTCTACGAATGACTGATCCTGTAACAGCAGCTCTACTTGAGGCCTCTAGAGCATCATAGCCACATTGTAAGGTGTGTTTACCCACTTGTTCTGCACTATGCATCATATCCTGCAACTCCTTCAAATCTGGTTGTTCAGGTTGAGACATTTTATTCCTTAATTGTGATAACAGAAACTGCTGATATTTAAGCATATGAAACTGACAATTTAAGGCCCTCATGGCTAGGGTGGCCGAGGTATATACCTTTTTACCCCACCTTTCTAAGGATCTTGACTCTCTTTTGGAAGGTAATGGATTCTTAGCAGTAGAGGCCTTCATTCCCTTGGGGCCTTGAGAAATGGTTTCAGGGTCAGCATTATGGCTTTTGTAGAGAAATTGGTGAGAGTTAGGAACTCTGCCGTACCTATCAGGCTTGACTGGGGCAGGAGTCAGGGAATCCGGATTAAGGCAAGCCTCCGAATAAACATCATCAAGTATGTCCAAGACAGGAGGTATCGCCAGAGGCCTGTGTTGAGGTAACAAAAGAAATTCCCTAAGTCTTTTCTTGGAATCAGAAAAGTCTTGGCCTTCCCAATGGAAGTGTTCCCTCAAAGTGTGCAAGGTTTCCCCAAAGGAAAAATCCTCAGGAGGAGATACAGAAGGAATGGACTGCTCTGCATCCGAATCTTCAAAACGTGAGTAAGAGTGTTCTTCTACATCAGAATGTTCTGAATAAATGGAGCCCTGATCAGAAGAGGGAGAATCTTCCTCCACTCTGGGTCTCTTGTCTGGAGGGGGCTGTGAACCCCTGATAAGAGTAATTAAATCCTCAGCCATTTTAAGCATCTGCTTTTTAGGCATGGGGCCTGGAGATGGGCCCTGTGCAACAGGCCTCCTGGGATGCCTGGCTGATTTGGATTTAGTAAAGGCCTTAATGGAAAAGGAAGATGAGGGTCTAAAGACACCATTGGTGGAAGTGGACCTGTCCACATTAGGAGGTTCAACACTCACAGTAGCTTCGGTGGTTGTAGTCTGGGTAAGGGCCGAGGTACCTGCGGTCTCGGTTACAGAAGACACTGCCAAAGAGGTGTCGTCGGTAGTCAGGGACTGCATAGGCGTCTCGCTGAGAACCGGACCACGTGTAGCCGGTTTTGGCGTGGTGTCGGTGGGGACCGCAGACCTCGCGTGTCGGTCCTTGTCCTTGCGTTTTTTGGACAAAACGGTAGTCGGAGTCTCCGACGACATTTTATAATCAAAGGCTTTACCAAAAAAGTGTTGGGCGAACTCCGCCCAACGCTTAATAATGCGTTTATTGAAAGTAGCGCAAAAGCGACAGCCCGAGATGTCGTGGTCTGGGCCTAAACAAGGTATGCAGAGGGAATGGAAATCCTTATGCGGTATTTGCTTCCCACAAGAAATACAATTGTTAACTTTTTCTGACATCGGTCTGAGGCAAGAAAAGTTTCAACGGGTACTTAGCTTTAATGAAGACTTCGGTTTCCAATTTTTCGTAAATTCAGGAGCTGGCCGACCGGCACTTGCGAACTGCTTCTGCTTCGGGCACCGCGCGGCAAAAAAGACTGAAGAACATGGCGTCGGCTGTGTCTTATATACCCCTGCCTCACTGACGTCAGGAGAGAAAGCGACAACAACAGACGCCGGACCTAGACTTTGGAATTCGGCCGACCGAGGACCCGCCTGACGGCAGATAACCCATCTGTGATTACTGCAGCTGTATGCACGATGAACATCAGGTTGATTGATGGTTTGGATTAAAGTACACTTGGACACACTTTAGGCATAAAAGAAAGATTAGTTCTCAAAGAAACCTTATCCCTGTGGAAAATGGAAAAGTGTTGACTCACCAAAAGAGCTTACAAGTCAAATATTCTTCTTGCAGAGATCAGACCAATCAGTAAAATTATTTTCCATGTTAAGAACCTCAAGTCAGCTAGATCAGTTGGTTCAAATAGATCAAGTATTTGTTTCTGTAACACAAAAATAAGATCTGAAGGTGGGGCCATTGGTTTTCTTGAAGGTCTCTTACGCACAATGCCTTTCAAAAACATTTTGACATGAGAATGCTTGGAAAGAGAAGGATCCACGAGCAGACATGCTAAATGGCCAATAAAAGAAACCTTGATGGAGGAGTAGGAAAGGCCTTAGGATAGTAACTCATGCAAATATTGTAAAACCAAGAAAACACTAGCCCTGAATGGGACTTGGTTATGTTGTTGGCACCAACTACAAAACCTTTTCCATTTGATAATATATGAATTTCTAGTAGCACACTTCCTTGCCTCCATTAGTACTTGTTACACATCCTCAGTCAACAGGTCTCTCAAGGGAATTAAGACCCTATCATCCAGGCAGTCGATGGAAGTTGATTGGTGTTGGGGTGTAAGTAGAGCCATTCTGTGAAGAAGGTTCTGGTAATTGCCCCTGGCCATTTCCAAAAGAAGGAAGAAACTACATTTGTGTACACTTACCATAAATGTAGATGTTCGAGTGTATTCACTGTTGCAGTCTTCACACTTGGGTTATCTGCCTGCAGGTAGCCCTCAGTCGGCGTGAATACCAGAGACTTAGTATTTCTGCATTGGCTGCTATTGCTCCAGGACTGATGTCAGGTCATTAGGGCTATAAAATCAGGCAGCTGATGCCATTACATCAGTTTTTCTTGCCCCAAATGTCAGGAGCCCCCCAAATAGGGAGCTAAGTTATGGAGGGGGAAACGCCACCAGTAAAAAGTAAATACCAATACCCCCTGAAAGGGGTGAGTAATAGATAAAGAGAGGAGAGAGAGAGAGAGACAAGGGGGCTGGAGGGAGGGAAACCAGGACTGCAACAGTGAATACACTCGAACATCTACATTTATGGTAAGTCTACACAACTGTACTATGTTCTTCATGTTTCACTATTGCAGTCATCACACTTGGGTAGATTCCCAAAGTTGAAGAGGGGTGGAGGCAGTCAAGAAGAGTTGGAGCTGGCTAGTATGCCTTGCAGGACTTCTGTTGCAGAACCCGGCCTGGATTTGGAAAAGAAAGGCAGGTGGTAATACTTGGTGAAGGTGTGTACAGAACTCCAGGTAGCAGCTTCCAGGATTTCCCTGGTAGGGATTCCCCTGAGGAATGCTGTAGAGGTAGAAGTTGCCCTAGTGGAATGTGGTCTGACCCCCTGAGTGGTTGGTTTCCCATGGTGCTTGTAGCAAAAATGGATGCAGTGTGCTATCCATTTGGAAACTATTTGTTTTAAAATGGCCTTGCCCTCTGCCCCTGGTGCAAAGCTGACTAGTAACTTGTCAGATTTCCTGAAGGGCTTAGTGCTATCAAGGTAGAATCTGAGCTGCCTGTGCAAGTCCAAGGCGTGCATGATCCTTTCCCCTTTATTTTGAGGATTAGACCCACGGTGGTGGTGCTGCGGTAGCATTGTCGCCTCATAGTAAGACGCTGTCCAGTTCGACCAGAGCGTCTTTGCGTGGAGACATGCGTGAATGGGCGTACCTTCATTGAAGGTTGTGAGTCAGGGCTGGCAACTCGGTACGTAAAAATCAACTGCCAATCATTAGTGGACCGGAGTTCTGCTGTGGCGACCCCTAACTGGGAACAAGGGAAGAAAGCTGGCAAATGGATAGATTGGTTGACAGCCACAGTGGACACCACTTAAGGCATAAAGGAAGGGTTAGTCCTGAGGGAAACCCTCTCAGCATGGAAAATAATGAAGGGTTCCACAGCCATAAATGCTTGTAGCTCAGACACTCTTCTAGGTGAAGTGATGGCCAGAAGCAAGACTGTTTTCCAACAGAGGAATTTTAACTCTGCTGACACTGCAGGCTCAAAGGGGGGTAGCGTGAGCTTTTCCAGTACAAAGTTAAGGTCCCAAGCAGGGGTGGGTGCTCTCCTTGGCGGCCTTAAGTTGTTTGCTCCTCTCAGGACCTGTTTGATAAGAGGGTGAGAGAAGAGAGGTGGCTCAGTGTTGTAATGAGCTAAAATGGCAGAGGCATGGATCTTAATGGAGGAGAAGGATAGGCCTCTGTGGAGTAGATCTGCTAAGTAATCCAGGATTAGAGGCAGGGAGGGCAGAGCTGTGTCTTCTCCTTTAGACTGAATCCAGGAGCAGTACCTTTTCCACTTATCAGCATAGGATTTCCTTGTACTGGGTCTTCTGGCTTCAAGAATGACATCCAGCACCTGCTTGCTTACGATGGTTACTGGGAGAGAATTTAAGGAATAAGCCAGGCTGCAAGATTTAGGGTGTGCAGTTGTGGATGCAAGATCTGTCCCCCATGCTGAGAGAGCAGGGTTGGGTTCTGGTGTAGGAGCTAGGGTGGCACCGGTGACAGTCTGCGCAGGAGTGGGTACCAGTGATGGTGTGGCCAGTCCAGGGCAATCAGAATTGTCCTTGGTCTGCCCTATCTTATCTTGAGCAATACTCTTGAGAGAAGGGGCAGAGGGGGAAAGGCATAGATTGAGAGATTTACCCACTGGAAGGATAGGGCATCCACTTTCCAGGCCCTGCAGAATTTGCTAAGCTGGTGATTGCAGGGGGAGGCAAAGAGATCCACCTCTGGGGTCCCCCATTTCGGAATCTGAAGGTTGAAGGTGCTGGGCTCTAATTGCCACTCGTATGGGTGTAGGAGATTTCTGCTTAAGTTGTCTGCCAGTGAATTTAGTTTGCCTGGCAGGAATTGAGCTTGCAGATAGACCTGCATGTCCAAGGCCATGTTCCACAGGGCCATGGCTAGCCTGCAGAGTGGGTAAGAGTGTGTTCCCCCCTGCATGTTGATGTACCACATACTGTGGTGCTGTCTGTTTTTATTAGCAGGTGTCCTGGTGGGAGTAGGGATCTGAAAGCTGTCAGAGCGTGCTGCACAGCTAGCATCTCTTTTTGGATGATATGCAGATGAATTTGACTTGGGCTCCAGTGGCTCTGAATGCACTTGCCGTCCATGTGTGCCCCCAAGGCATAGTCTGATGCATCTGTGGTTAGGGTCTGGGCAGCGTGGGGTTGAGTAAAGGGCAGTCCCTTGTTGTGGTTGCATGCTGCTGCCCACCAAAGAAACTCAGTCCTTAGAGAGGGTATGATAGGAATGACAATTTCCAGGTCATGAGAATATTGGCACCAAAGACTTTTTAAGTACCACTGAAGTTTCCTCATATGCAGTCTGGCATATGAAATTAGTAGGATGCATGAGGCCGTAAACCTTACAGCCTGCAGGATTTTCCTTGCGGATAGCTGGGCTCTGGTGCCCATTTGAGTAAAATAGTATGTCCGATAGGCTTGTTTTTTCTGGAGTGAGGAATGGCATCTGGGATGCTGTGTCCAAGCTTGGTCCCAGGAATACAATCTTTTGATTGGGGACCAGTTTTGATTTATTTTCGTTGATGGTGTACCCCAGGGAGGTTAGAAGGTTTTTTACAAATGTCAGGTGCTCCAACAGCATTTCCTGACTGTCTGCCTGAATCAGGCAGTCGTCCAAGTACAGGTAAATTTGAATATTTCTCTGTCTGCGGTAAGCAATGGCTGGAGCCAGGCATTTTGTGAATACTTTGGGAGGAGTGGATAAGCCAAAGAGAAGTGCAGAGAACTGATAATGCATAGATCCTGCCCTGAAGCGTAGATATTTCCTGCATGACTCCCTTATAGGGATGTGCAGATAGTCTTTTTTTAAGTCTAGGGTACCTAACCAGGGATCTTTGGCTAGCACAGGTAGAAGCTGCTGCAGGGTGAGCAATTTGAATTTTGGTACCACCAGGAAGGTGTTGAGAATCGAAAAATCTAGGATTGGGCGCCAAGTGCCCTCTTTTCTGGGTACCACGAAAAGTCTGGAATAGAATTCTTGACCTATCTGTTCCACCGGAACAGGTTGAATTGCCCTTATAGAGAGCAGGGCTTGAACTTGGTTTTGTGCCTCTACCCACTGGTTTGGAGGAAGGTCTGGGAACCCTTTTGGGGTTGGCAGTGAGTGGAAGTAAATGTTGTACCCCTGGGATACAATGTTGAGGACCCATCAGTCTTTGGTGATGGAAATCCAGTTTTTTGCATGAAGAGCAAGTTTTCCTCCTAGGGGCACAAGCAGCTGGCCAGAGGTGGGGAGTGGGGTTGAGAAGTCATTGGGAATTCCTTCCATAAGGGGGTGGCTTTGCACTCCCTGCTTTAGAGGTGGAGGCACTCCATTGCTTAGATCTCTGCATACCCTGAGACTGTAGTCTGAGGGGGTCTGTTTCTCCTGGGTCTAGTTTGAGATGGCCTTGAGGGGGCTGGAAAGGACCAATATTTAGAGGGGCAATGCCTACTGTATCTAGGAGGTTGTACTTGCAAGAATTATTTGACTGTCTGCATAAATTTAGCTTTTTCTTCCATCTTTTTAAGAACCTCTTCTGTTTTGGTGCCAAATAGATTGCCCTTGTTCAAAGGAGCGTCTAATAACTTTTGATTTGACATGGTCTGGCAAGGTCTGCTCCTTAAGCCAAGCATGCCTTCTCAGTACAGAACCAGTGACGTCTGCCCTTCAAGATGCTTCTAGAGCGTCAAAGCCACACTGCAATGTATGCTTGATGACTTGGCTTGCAGAATGCATAAGCTCTTGCAATTCTTTATTTTCTGCACAGTCTGTAAAGGTAGCTAATTTTTGCTTAATAAGTTCCATAATATGTTGTTGGTACTTCAGCATGTGAAACTGACAATTCAAAGCCCTAATGGCGAGAGTTGCAGAGGTATATACTTTCTTACCCCATCTGTCCAAAGCTCTGGAATCCCTGTCTGAAGGGGTGGGATTCTTAGCTGTAGTTGCTTTGATACCTTTAGGCCCCTGTTAGATGACCTCTGGGTCAGCAGTAGGATTTTTGAAAAGGAATTTGTGAGAGTCAGGTACTCTGTAGTACCTGTCTGGTTTCCTAGGAGCAGGGGTAAAGTATCAGGAGTTAAAGTGGATTCTATAAAGACATCATCCACAACATCCAGGACTGGGGGTATTGCTAAAGGCCTATGCTGTGGCAAATCTATAAAATCTCTGAGTCTCTTTTTGGACTGAGGATAGTCTTGGCATTCCCAGTGGAAATGCTCTCTTAAAGTATGTAAGGTTTCACCAAAAGAAAAATCCTCTGGAGGAGAAGCAGAGGGAAGGGATTCCTCTGCATCTGAATCCTCAGAAGCATATAAGGGCATGTCTTCATAATCAGATACCTCAGAGTCATCGAACTCTCGGCCTGCTGAAGCTGCTGGGGACAGGTCTCTTTTTCTCTTAGCAGAGGAAAGCTGACTTCCCCTAATCAGCATAATAAGGTCTTCTGCCATTTTAATCATTTAATGTGGCAAGGGAGCAGGTGCATGAGCTTTGGCAGTCAGTTTTTTAGGTATAGCGCGTACTCTTGGCCTTAGAAACTTGGTAGTTTTAGACAGAACTGAAGACGCAAAATAAGTCGTCAGTTTGTGTCGAACATCAGTAGTGTGAAGAACTTCCCCAGAAGCTGGTGCCTGCTCAGCGGCTCGGGACCCATCCAAGGTAGAGACATCCGCAGGTTCCATAGTCGAAGAAGAATCTTGCGGCATACCGGACTCTGAACGGGCCTTGGTACAGGCCTGCGAATCCATCAAAGCGGGCATCAGGGGCTGCGAAAGTGCCTCACTGAGTACCAGCGAACTGGCGACTAGCTTAAAGGAAGCGTCGTCAGCAGCTTTGGACCTGTGCAGTCTGTCTCTGTCTTTATCCTTACATTTTTTCAGAATATCAGTAGTCGGAAGGCTTACCAAAGCCATTTCGGAATACGGAGATCGAGAACGAAAGTATTTAACTACAATAAGGGCCCGACGACGAATAGTTTGGGAGTTGAACAAGGCATAAAACTGACAGCGAGGTACGTCGTGGCCTGGACTTAAACAGGTGATGCAGTAAGAATGGAAATCTCTGTGTGGTATTTGCTTTCCACAGGAAAGACAATTGTTAACTTTTTCTGACATCGGTTAGAGCAAGAAAAAGGATCCCGAACAGGGTACTTAACTTTAGAAGACTTCAGGATAATTCAATTCGGAAACAAAAATTCAGGTAGCGGCCAACCAGCACTCATGCAAACTGCTTCTGCTTCAGGCTCCTAGGCAAGAAAGACTGATGTAATGGCGTTGGCTGCCTGTTTTTATACCCTTGACGACCTGACATCAGTCCTGGAGCGATAGCAACCGACGCAAGAATACTAAGTCTCTGGTATTCGGACCGAATGAGGGCTACCTGCAGGCAGATAACCCAGGTAGGATGACCGCAACAATGAAACAGGAAGAACATGCACTGTTGCCCTGGCCAGAAAGGAGTCACTTCAATGATCTTGTGGGATTCCTTCTGAATCTTCAGAAATAACTTGGATATCAGTGGAAAGGATAGAAAAGCATACAGGAACATTCTTGTCTAAGGAAAGAAAAAGTCATCCATCTTCATCTTCAAGGCCTTCTTGCATGGAGTCCTGGAGCAGAATATTGTCAGCTGATTTTTCAGAGAAAAAGCAAATGGGTCTAACTTGAGGAACTCCACACATGGAGCAAATCTAGGAAGACTCCCTGATCTAGTTTCCATTTGTGAGAGTCTGCCCTTGCCCTGCTCAGCTTGTCTGTCACTCAGTTTTGTTCCGACTCAATGCAGGATACCTGTAGAGTGAGATTGTCCTGTGAATTTATATCCCAAGTTAACACTGCTAGTCTGCAAAGGAGGTAAGATCTGGTTTCCCCCTTGCTTGTTAATAAACCACATGACAGCAGTACCGTCTGTGGGAATGTGATGTCCAGGAACCGAAGATGATTCAGAGTTGAGTGCTTTGGTAAGGGCAATAATCTCTTTTATATTTATGTGCTTGGATCTGTCCATGGTGCTCTGCACACTTTGTACTTTTATCCCTCCTGAAAATGCTCTCCAGTAAAGTCCAATGCATCTGTATTATGTGTTTGTTTTGGAGCAGGGAGAAAGTAGGGAAGACCTGGATTGAAGGATGTGAAGACAAATGGGTGCCCGGACAAAAGAGACTTTAGATATCACTGTATCTTTTTCATGTGGCGTCTTGCCAAGGGTATCAAAGTGACCAAAGTTTGAGTGGAAACTCTTAGAAATAGATCTAGATATAGATCTATTTTTTTTTCCTGTAGAAGAAAAGCTCTTTGAAATGACAAATCTAGCTTACACTCCTGGAACATAATCCTGTGTGAAGTGGTCTAAAAAGACTTATGAATGTTCTCTTGGAATCCCAGCTTCTGTAAGAGATTACTCACCCATGTGAGAGATTCCTGACACTTTGAAAAAGACTCAGCAGAGATAAACAAGTCTAAATATGGAAAAAATGTGGATATCCTGTAGTCTGCAATGAGCTATAACTGGAGCTAGACACATTGTGAACACTCTTGGTGCACTGGCTACTCCAAATGGCAATGCAGAGAATTGATAATGTGATCCATACACACAAAACTTTAAGCAATGCCTGAAGTCTGGATGAATATGATGATGATAGACATCTTTTAAGTCTAGTGTTACCAGGAAACTTAAATAAGGACAAACAGGTAGCAGGTTGTGAAGTGACTGTATTTTGAACATGGACACTATAAAAATAGGTTTAGAAAAAAGAGATCCAGAACTGGTCTCCAAGCATTTTCTTTCTTTGGCACTAAAACTATCTTTAAATAAAATCAATTCCCATCCTGAGCAGGAGGAATTGATTCTATCACTCCCTGAAGCAATATATGTTGAAGGACAGGGAGAAATAGAAGAGCCTGGTATGCTGGATGTGAAATTATCCACTGGAAACGAGGAATTTCCCCCCACTGCTATCTGTAACCTTGATGAATGCTCTTCAGAAACCATGTGTCAGAAACTGTTGCCAAAGAGAAAAGTGGAGATTCAGAATTTCTGGAAAGGAAAATTGACTGCTGGGGACAGTGGCAGGGAATAAGGTCCATTAAACAGTCATTCTGATTTGTTGGACTACCCCTGATTTTGGGAGGTTCCTGAATTCTTTTTAGACCCCTCCCCCCCGCCATTGCTTCTTAAATATTTGCTTTCCTGTATTCTGCTTAGACTTTTTTTTCTGCTACTGGATGAAGGGTTACAGAATCCTTTAGAAAAATTGGAAAAGGAGGGATGAAAAATCTTAGAGATTCCCTGCATCAGCTTACCACTGATAAAAATTTTTGATAACCTCTGCAGCAGAGACACCAAAAACTGAATTGCTATCCAAAGGATAATTTAAAATCTAAATTTTCACATCATCTTGGAGGTTCTAAGAAGGTAGCCAGACAACCTCATCAAAACAGTACTAGTAGCCAAAGCCCTGGAAGAAATATCAATTGAATCATGCACACACATTGTAAACAATGAGCTGTGACCTGCAAAATGGAAGAAACAAAATTTTTAAAAGCAAATTTTTCCTCAGAAGAAAAAACTGCAGACCAAACATTCTACATAATATCACAATTAGTCAGAATAAATATTAGCATATGAGCCTGATGATTCAAAATTCTGAAAATCAAAGTTCCAGAAGGATATTTTTTCCATAGTTATCAATAATCTCCCCATCCTTGTAAGAAAGAGTAGTACTGAAATTAACTAAATGTTTAGCAGCAGTAGGATTAACTAAAGCTACAGCTGCTGATTCAGGTTTGGGATGAGTGTATGAGTGTATTAAATGACTGAGTAACTTTATGCATTCTGCCTTTTTAGGGACAGCAAGCTATCAGGAACAACAGACACAGATCCTCTAAAGCTGACAGAACTGGAGGAATGGGTGAAAGTTATGGAAATTCCTTCTGTAACAGCACATAGTATTTTCTGAGGGACTGAGAAACCTTTGTATTCTCCCACTGAAAACATGGTACATTCAGACATCATTCTCAGTAAAAAAGAAAGCCCCACAGGGATAATCAGAACCTGAGCTCTCCTATGACTCTGATTCAGAAATCTTGAGGAGAAAACCATGTATCTATCTTTTCATCTTCCTTTCCAGATTCAGAACATTGAATCTCTTCAGAAAAAGAGGTATCTCTCTTTCTTTTACTGGAAACCATTTTATAAGAAGCATCCAAAGTCTGAATTAATCCTTGACGCAGACCTAGTAAACTACTCCTGTTTAAGAAAATTTGAGAAGGAATAGATACAGGTTTCATTTTCTGTTTCCTTTGACATGAAAAATGGGGCCAACAATGTTATTAATGGAAGAATTAACTTCCCCAAGGATGGGCACAACTTTCTGAAATAACACTCCCAGGACTAATAAGACCGGTTCTCCCTTGCCCATTAAGGGGACCCCAACAGCCGCAGAGAACATGGCTAACCCAGTCCATAGTGACTGTAGGTGCTTCACCAGAGGGATCCAGGATAAATGATAAGTGGTCTGAGGAAAAAATTAAGCCCACAGCAGAGTCATCCACCTGCAGATGAGACAAATCGCTATACTGCTGTGATGGCAAAGGCTGTTTGCTAAACTTTTTCACCTTTTGTCTGGAAGAAGGACTGGCCATGGAACCTGGAGTTTGTTTCATGCTGAAGCCAAAAAGTATGCCTCTTTCCCAAGGAAAACAAGCATTAGCTGGTAAAAATTTAAAGTAATTGAAAGTCCCTTTTTTACATAAAAACACAGTAAAAAACACTTTAAGACATTTTACCAGCCCCAAAATGAAAATAAACACAATTTTGACAGAAAAAAAAATGGTTTACGACTATCTTAAAGAAAATTCAAACTGAAAGGAAAAAAGTGCACTCCCATTAAAAAGTACAGTAAGGTCTCATGGCAGTCTGTAAAACACAAACTCCTGATTTTTAAATAACTTTCTTAATCAAGAAAGTACATTAAAACAATACGTTTTTAATGTGCCCAGCAAAGGAACAGCACAAGTCCGACCATCGATCCTCAAAAGCTCACAGAAGAGCACTCCCTCCAAAGGCAAGAAAGCTCTGAAGGGCTTGACATGCAAACCTGTCTATTCTGTCAGCTCATCTCAAGTTGACTAATGGTTTGGGTGGGTGGAAGGTGCCAGGAAGCTTTGGAAGATGTCTGGCTGTTAGGTTCTATGCAGGATATAACCCATATATATAGCTGGATCCAATATACCCATTTGTTGCGGTGGACAGAAAAGGCAACATTGGATACCATGCGTCCATGCAATAACTTACAGGAGTACCTACTTTTTTCCAGTGGGTAGTACAATACTAGATATGTATGAATTTCACTTCTTTTTATGTATTTGTACTGAGGTATTGATTCTGCATGTGACCGAATGATCCTCTCTTTTTTCTGTTTAGCTTCTTTGCCACTGCTGCTTCCTGATCATCAGAACCTCTCTGTCTACTGACCCATTCATTCATCATCACCAGGGCAACACAAAAACAAGAGGTTGCTACTTGGGCACACATCAAGGGTTAAGAAATAGAAAGTATAGTTGTGTACACTTACCATAAATGTAGAAGTTCGAGTGTATTCACTGTTGCAGTCATTACACATTTGGGTTATATGCTTGCAGGTTGCCCTCAGTCGGCCTGATTAACAAAGTCTTGGGTCCTGCATCGGTTGCTGTCCTTTCATCCATGATGTCAGGTAGTCAGGGGTATAAAACATGCAGCCAATGCCATTACATCAGTTTTTCTTGCCCCAGATGTCAGGTGCCCCCGTAATGGGAAGCAATTAAACATAAAAGCACAAAGATATACCTCCAACAAAAAAGCAAATACACCAAAAAGGCTTTTAAGCATAGTAAAGGAAAGTAGAGGTATAACCAAAAGAAGTTAGGGGGCTGGAGGGAGGGTAACCAGGACTGCAACAGTGAATACACTCGAACATCTACATTTATGGTAAGTGTACACAACTGTACTATGTTCTTCGTGCTACACTGTTGCAGTCATTACACTTGGGTAGATTCCCAAAGCTACGGTTGGGAGGAGGAATTTTGACAGCATTAGGGCCAGCTATAAGGCCCTGCAAGACTGCAGTGGCAAAGCCAGCTCTGGATTTAGAGAAAATTGGCAAATTATAATGCTTGGTGAAAGTATGTACAGAACTCCAGGTAGCAGCTTCTAGGATGTCCCTGGCAGGGACGCCTCTGAGAAAGGCTGTAGAGGTAGATGCAGCCCTGGTGGAGTGAGGTCTGATCCCCTGGGGGAGAGGTTTTCCATGGTGCTTATAGCAGAAATTAATGCAATGGCTTATCCATTTAGAAATGGTTTGCTTTGAAATAGCCTTCCTCTCTGTCCCTGCAGCAAATGCCACCAGCAGTTTTTCAGATTTCCTTTGAGGTTTAGTCCTGTCCAAGTAGAATCTAAGTTGTCTGTGCACATCTAAGGAATGCAGTATCCGTTTCCCCTTTATTCTGTGGATTGGGAAAGAAGGTTGGTAAATGGATGGACTGATTAAGAGCCACACTGGATACCACCTTGGGCATGAAGGATGGACTGGTTCTGAGGGACAACCTGCCCGCATGAAAGATGATGAAAGGCTCCACTGCCATAAGGGCCTGTAATTCAGATACCCTTCCAGCTGAAGTGATTGCTAAAAGGAAAGCTGTTTTCCAAGAAAGAAATTTTAAGTCTGCAGTAGCAGCTAGCTCGAAAGGAGGTAGAGTGAGTTTTTCCAAGACAAAGTTAAGGTCCCAGGCTGGGGTTGGAGCTCTCCTAGGTGGTCTCAAATTATTGGCCCCTCTGAGGAACTGCTTGAGCAGTGGATGAGAGAAGAGGGGAGGTTCTGTGTTATAATGAGCTGAAATGGCTGAGGCGTAGATTTTAATGGAGGAAAAAACAGGCCCTTGTGAAGCATCTCAGTTATGTATTGTAAAATCTGAGGTAAATTGGGCGTTGCTGTGCTCATCCCTTGAGACTGGTTCCAGGCACAGAATCATTTCCATTTTTCAGCATAAGATTTTCTAGTACTAGACCTCCTTACCTCTAAAATGATATCCATCACAGGTTTGCTGAGGGATGGTAAAGGACAGATTAAGTAATTAGCCAGGCTGCAAGGTTCAGTGTTGGAAGCTGAGGGTGCAGAATCTGGTTCTCCTGCTGAGACAGCAGGGAAGGAGTCTGAGGCAGGTGCCATGGAGATAACCGTGACACACTGCACTGGAGGGGGTACCAGTGTTGGCGCGGCCAGTCTGGAGCAATCAAAATCATCCTTGGTTTGTCCTGTTTGATTTTTAGTAGTACTTTGGAGAGCAGAGGCAGAGGGGCAAGGCGTAGACTGATAGGTTTTACCAGCTGAAGGACAGAGTATCCACTTTCCAGGCTTGTTTGTGGGGAGTCCATGTGCAAAATTTGTCCAATGAGTAGTTCTGGGGAGAGGCAAACAGGTCTATATCTGGGCTCCCCCATTTGCTTGTCAAAATGTTGAAAATCCTTGGTTCCAGTTTCCAGTTATGTGGGTCCATGAGGTTTCTGCTTAGTCCGTCTGCCAGTGTATTTAATTTTCCTGGCAGGAATTGAGCTTGTAGGTGCTCTTGGTAGCTCAAGGCTGTGTTCCACAATGCCATAGCTAGTCTGCAGAGGGGGTAAGAATGTTTACCCCCTCCTGCTTGTTTATGTACCACATAACAGTGGTGTTGTCCGTCTTTACCATTAGTTGTCCTGGAAGAATGTGGTCTTTGAAGGCTGTCAGAGCATTCTGTACAGATAAAATTTCTTTTTGATTGATATGCGGGTGCATTTGACTTGAGTTCCATTTGCCCTGAATGCACTTCCCTGCCAGGTGAGCCCCCATGCTTAGTCTGATGTATCTGTTGTTAGGTTTTTGGCAGCAGGGGGTGGTGTGAAATGTAGTCCCTTGTTTTGGTGGCAGGCCTCTGCCCACCAAAGGAACTCTAGGCGTAGGCAAGGTATGATAGGAATCATTGTTTCTAGGTCTTGAGAATGTTGACACCATTGGCTTTTTAGATACCACTGTAGTTTCCTCATATGCAGTCTTGCATATGGAATTAAAAGAATGCAGAAGGCCATGAACCCCAAGGCTTGCAGTATTTGTCTTGCAGACAGCACGGTTTTTGTGGCCACTTGTTTGAAGTAGGTTGTCAAATGAATTTGCTTTTCTGGCGTGAGGTAAGCCATCTGAGAAGTTGTAGTCAAGCTTGCTCCCAGGAATATAATTTGTTGACAGGGTACCAGGTGTTATTTCTTTTCGTTTATGGTATACCCCAGACAAGTTAGAACCCTTTTTACAAAGGCCAGATGATTCAAAAGTATGTCCTGGCTTTCTACCTGAATTAGACAATCGTCCAGGTATGGGTATATTTGAATATTTATTTGCCTGCAAAATGCAATAACTGGAGCTAGGCACTTTGTGAATACCCTGGACGCAGTAGATAAGCCAAGGGGCAGTGCAGAGAACTGATAGTGCATGTAGCCTGCTTTGAAGCGTAGTTATCTTCTGCAAGATTCCCTGATTGGGATGTGCAGGTATGCTTCTTTTAAATCTAGTGTTGCCAATCAGGCATCTTTGCCTAGCATAGGAAGTAAGTGGTGAAGAGTCAGCATCTTGAATTTTGGAATCTCCAAAAAGGTGTTTAGAATAGACAGGTCCAGAACAGGACACCATGAATTGTCTTTTCTGGGTACCAGGAAAAGTCTTGAGTAGAAACCTTGTCCCTTTTCTTCTTCTGGTACCAGTTGAATAGCTCCCATGCTTAAGAGAGAAAGTACTTGTTTTGGGGCCTTTGCCCACTGATTTGGGGGTAGGTCCAGCCACCCACTTGGTGTTGGCAATGTGTGGAAGTGAAATCTGTATCCCTGGGACACTATATTTAAAACCCATTTGTCCTGGGTAATGAGTTCCCAATTCTTTGCATGAAGAGCAATCTTTCCCCCCAAATGGGCAGTCAGTTGATAATTGCTTGGAAATTTTAAAAGGAAGTCATTGAGACAGTTTACCATAGGGGGAAGTCTTATTATTAACAGACTTGGAAGTGGAGGCCCTCCCACTGCTTAGTCCTGTGTGTCCCCTGGTACTGAAACCTGGGGCTTTTGCTGTGTCTGGGTTTGGCTTGGGAAGACCTGGAAGGGCTGGAAAGGACCATTTCTTAGAGGGCCAGTGCCTACTAAATCTAGGAGGCTGAACTTGTAAGAAATCTTTAACAGTTTGCTTAGATTTAGCTTTATCTTCCATCTTTTTAAGAACTTCCTCAGCCTTGTTGCCAAACAGGCGGTCCCGATTTAAGGGAGCATCCAACAATTTAGCTTTAACATGATCAGGCAAGGATTGCTCCTTTAGCCAAGCATGCCTTCTGTGCACAGACCCAGTAACAGCAGCCCTGCAAGAGGCCTCTAATGAATCAAAACCACATTGAAAAGTTTGTTTTCCAACTTGGTCAGCAGAATGCATTAAATCCTGTAATTCTTTATTTTACACACAGTCAGGAATCATCATTTTCTATTTAAGCAATCCAATAACATGTTGCTGATACTTTAACATATGAAACTGGCAGTTTAAAGCCCTAATGGCCAAGGTTGCAGAAGCGTAAACCTTCTTACCCCATCTATCCAGCGCCCTGGAGTCTCTATCAGAAGGGGTACGATTTTCAGCAGTAGAAGCCTTAATGCCCTAGGGTCCCTGTGAAATAGTCTCTAGATCCGCAATAGGATTTTTAAAAAGGAACATGTGTGACTCAGGGACCATGTAGTATCTGTCAGGTTTTCTGGGAGCAGGAGGCAAGGAATCAGGGCCCAAACTAGATTCCGAAAAAGCATCATCAACAATGTCTAGTACAGGAGGAATAGCTAAATGCATATGCTGAGGTAGGAGTAAGAAATCCCTAAGCCTTTTTTTTAGCTCAGAAAAATCCA
Source organism: Protopterus annectens (assembly GCF_019279795.1). Lineage (NCBI taxonomy): Eukaryota > Metazoa > Chordata > Ceratodontiformes > Protopteridae > Protopterus > Protopterus annectens. Next base: position 1,427,661,944 of record NC_056744.1, read on the forward strand.
GGCTTTCCCAGTGGAAATGCTCCCTTAGAGTATGTAAGGTTTCCCCAAAAGAAAAATCCTGAGAAGGGGAAACAGTGGGAATAGAGTCCTCTGCATCAGAATCCTCATAAGTAAGTAAGGGCAAATACAGATCATCAGAAGAGTCAGAAAAAACAGAATCCTGATCAGAAGATTCATAATCAACCTCAGTCCTAGGCCTCTTAGAAGTAGGGGGTTGGCTACCCCTGATTAGAGTTATTAGATCTTCAGCCATTCTTATCATTTGTTAGGCATAGAGGCCTGAGCATGTGGCCTGGGCATCGTTTTTTTTAGACATGGATCGAGATTTAGGCCTAAGTAATGAAGGAGGCGTTGATTTAATATGCAAGCCCGTAGGCCTGAATACACCCTCAGAAGCCGGCACCTGCACAGTGGCTCTGGACCCATCCAAGGTAGAGACATCCGTGGGGTTCCATAGTTGAAGCATCTCGTGGCATACCGGACTCCGAATGGGTCTCAGTAGAGGCCTGTGAATCAGAAGTAGCGGGTATCAGGGGCTGCGAAAGTGCCTCACTGAGTACTGGCAAACTGGTGACTGGCTTAGGAGAAGCGTCGTCGGCAGTTTTGGACCTAGGCGGTCTGTGTCTTTATCTTTGCATTTTTTTGGAATCCCGGTAGTCGGATGGCTAACCAATGACATTTCTGGATAATTAAACCGAGAACCGAAATAGTTAGAGGTGAAAATATACCGACGACGGATAGTGCGTTGATTAAATAAAGCACAAAACCGACAGCAAGGTACGTTGTGGTCAGGGCCTAGGCAAGGAATACAGTACGAATGAAAATCTTTATGAGGTATTTGCTTTCCACAAGTAATGCAATTATTAACTTTTTCTGACATCGGTAAGGAGCAAGAAAAAGTTTCCTCAACGGGGTACTTAGCTTTAGTTGAAGACTTCGGTTCTGAAACTCAAAAACAAAAATTTCAGGAGTCAGCCGACCGGCACTTGCGAACTGCTTCTGTTTTGGGCACCGCACAGCAAGAAAGACTGATGTAATGGCATTGGCTGCATGCTTTATACCCCTGACAACCTGACATCATGTTAGAAGGGACAGCAACCGACGCAGGACCCAAGACTTTGTTAATCAGGCCGACTGAGGGCAACCTGCAAGCAGATAACCCAAATGTAATGACTGCAACAGTGAAACATGAAGAACATCAACTACAAGGTCCCTATCAGTTGATCGAGTTTTCATAAACTTGAACCCCATATGGTCGAGACTATATCATCAAGTTTTTGAAAACTCAAAGCTTCTGAATGGAGATCGTGGTACATACAGGATCAGGAAATTTACCTTTTTCCTCACTGTAGTGTGTAGAGTTGGTGTGTGTGTATATATATATATATATATATATATATATATATATATATATATATATATATATATATAAATAATTTGCAGGGGCTGGGGGGGTGCAGGGGGGCTTGCTCTCCAGCAAAAATGTAAGAAAAGGTAGATTTTTGTGGGGGGGGGGGGGTTGATGAGAGTTTTCAAAAACTTGATCATATGGTCTCGTCGATATTAATTTTGAGTTTCCGAAAACTCAGTCATCTGACATAGACCCCAACCCACGCTGACAAGATGAGATGTAACCATCAGGGGTTGCTAGCTTTTTCTTTTATATAGCCTTATCCTCACTACATATACTCAGTAATACATAACTAGTTTAGTAAGCAATGGGCATCACAGAGGGCAGGTCACCCACTTCTGCAAGTATAACCCTTCAAGACAGTCCTCCCCCCAAAGCCAATGCTCCCTTGGGGTCTCTGGTCTGCAACAGGGGCTCAGCCACAGCAACTTGTGGCCTAAGCATACACACTCACACCATTCCCCCAAGAGAAGTGAGCCAGCAAAACCTCTTCACACCTCTATGCCGGCTATTCAAACTTAAATCTCAAGGGTCATATTCAGGGCTTTACCCCTCTGTGCCACTGGAGCTGGCTATGTGACTGCATGATTTTTCTCAATGGACTATTAAGACTATTAGTGTCTCTTACTTTATAACTACTATGGCTGTGATTCTGCCTCTGTAAGACAGCTGTAAAGGATACCTTATGCACTTTTGTAACTCATTTCTTATTGCCCTTAACGTTTACCACTACTGTTGAGGGTACTGCATTGCCTGTGTTGTCTCATGTGCTCTGAGCTTTTCCTCATATAGTACCTGAAATGGTGTTCAATCCCTGAGAAAACCTGTGTTCAAGAAGCAGTAAAATATCTATATTTTACCCCTTAGACTACAACACCTTGCATTTTTTTAAATATTAAAACATTTATATTTATTTTACAGATGCATAACTCCTACCACAGTTTGGTGCTTCTCTGCAGCTGAATGTTCTCTGCTGCTAATTTAAAAGTGGTACCAGCTGGACATTATTTATTTTTTTGATAGATGCAGGGCCCCTACCACAGTTTAAGGCAAACAAGTGTACAAGCAGTAAAAACCGAAAAGAACTCCCTGTCTCAAACAGAATAAGCAGACACGGTTGTCCCTCATAATAAAAAGAAAGTATCACTCGTTTTTAAGTAAGCATATACAGCTCCTGCAAATTCTTACAATTTGTTAAGGGTTCTCCTGGCTGGGCTCTGTGCTAGGAGCCCCTCCCCCACCAATCCTCACTCTAATATTTTATTCTTGAGTGATACATATGGGCCAGTTTTTCTGTCCAAAAGTTTCCCCTAACCCTTTCCAACTGTGTAATATTGACATGCATATTTAGGTGTCTGATGACAGGGAGATTACTTTATGAGGCACGCTGCAGTTGCCTCTTTTTCTGTCTCTCTGTAAAGCCTATTAATAGAAAGTTTTCTGTTTCCTCTGCTTAGATCAGGGGATAGTAAACCTCACCTGCAGAGTGGAGTATAGTGAGGCTATCCTTCTCTCATCTAGTGCCCATTTTCACTCATCCATGCAATATTTCCTTTACATAATATGTTTTCTATAAAGCACTACACCAGCACACTTTTCATGTTTTCTTCCACAGTGAAACAAAAGTGTACCTGCTCACGTGCTATCAATTATATCTACTAATTCTCCCACTTTAATAGCCTCCTTTTCCTCAGTCCCCTCAGTCCTTTGCCACTGTAGGCCAACATGACTAAAGCAAATCACATAGTCTACAAACAATATTTAAACACCACACATTACAACTGCAACACAAAATCTAATCTACAGGAGTCCATCAGGACAACTTGTATTTTTAACTACATCAACATTCCTTTAACCAAACTATACAGGCTATGCTCCAGACTCTAAATTAATTAGTCAGGACCAACATAATGATCCATTTTACTTGATATATTTGGTACTATAAACAAAACATTCCTATGTTCATCTTACTAAACTTTTGTCAATCAAAATAACTCGGACAGCATGCCCAAAGGCCATACTACTTACAGTTCTATCTCTAATAGTCATTCTTTAAGCTGGTGAGACAAAACTAATCCTGTCTCCCTCCCCCCAGCCACCATATGCTTCTATTCCCTTCATTTTAAAGGGCTTTTCAAATCCTATTTAATTGCATGCAGCCTTAACAAATGGGACCAACCTGAATTCTACATCAATTCCACCATTACTAAACAGCTGTTATTGCATCATAGTTCAAGGAAGAATCAGTATTTTCCTCAACAAAAATACAGCCTATTCAAAGACAACACAGTAAGCAATAGGCATGGTAGAGAGCAGCTGCCCTTCTAAACAAAGAAGCATATTGAAGTCCAAAATTAATTGCTGTTTCAAACATTACCTCCAAAAATGACTAACCAGTTACTGCTACAGGTACTCATAGGATCTCGCACCAAAATATTTATAGTACGCCATTTTCTTTTCTCAGCTTACCCATCAAATACTGTAAGTTATACCTGCAAAATTTCACTTACTATAGAAACACTGCCATTATCCATTTCTGTAGAATACTAAAAATACTTTTCTGTATAATTCAATGCATTCCAAACCTACTAATTCATATGTAATTGGAATAATCTCTAGAACTATCGATTGTATATTGTGCACTTAAGTTGCACTTCCTCTAGTTACTGTACACTACTGATTGATAAATTGAAGTAATTATTTTTGTCTTACTGTATTTTTTGTATTGCATTATACTTTGCTGTTTTGTCTGTGGAGCTTTTCTCCCTGGGCTACCACTGAAAATGGGCAATCAGCCCAGGCGGACTATCCCAGTACACACATGTAAAATAAAAAATAATAGTTACCTATACACTTTACCCTTCCTCTATCAATAGCTTTGTTGCTGTGCTCAAACACCTTATCAAATATGTGAAACACAAAATTATTATTCTAGATCATCTTGACACTGACTGGCAAGGGCAGCACAAGAAACACCTCTCTAGAATTACCTCTACTTCCCATCTTGATTAATCACAGACGTGAATACACCAAAGTCATTCTATAAACATTCCTTCTAGTCAGATATCATTCCAACAAACATACCAAGCAATTGACACAGTGCACATGCTCCCTAACATTTCCAACTGACCATCATCCTACTATTTACTGGTAATTTAAAGTTAGTTAATTGCCTCCGTATAATTTACTCATCAGGAATTTCTCATTTGATTTGACTTTGTGTACATGAAGTACAACTAGGTAAACATACCATAATAGTAGATGTTTGAATGATCTCTGCTGCAGTAGCCTAAGCTATATGGTTTATATTCTGCCATGATATAACAGCTGGGCAGCTTCCAAAGCTTAAGTGCACCTTCAATGCACCCAGAGTGTTGAAAGCTTAATTGCACCTTCAATGCACCCAGAGTGTTGACAGCTACAGCAGAATTGGAGAAAATCATCAGTCTGAGTACCAAGCCTTTAAAAGCTCTCATGCCAGTTGAAAGAGATGAGCCAGCTCCCTGAAAGAAGATAATGGTAGGTAAATAAAATCTATGCTCACACCCTAGCAACAAAAATTACACAAAAACAAGGGGGGGGGGGTGGAGAAAGGAAGCAGCTATGATAGCAATGGTCATTTGAAGATCTATGGATATGGTAAGTTTACTTACATAACTGCATCATGTTCATAATCTGACCACTGCTGCAGAAACATCAGCTATATTGGTAGAATACCATAGCTTATAAAGCGTGGGAGGAGGAAGTGTCCATGAGTCCCTGGATAATGGACCTAGTAAACCCTCCCAACATACCTGGAAAAAAGTGTCTAGTTTGTAGTGCTTTGCAAAGGTATGTACAGAGGACCAAGCTATTATTTCTAGAATCATACACTTTCTAAAAGCCACTGAAGAAGCTAAGGCTCTAGTAAAGTGTGCATTGACCCTGCCTGGAACTGATTTGTTATTGTGAGAATAGCAAAATGAAATAGCATGTGGCAACCAATTTTGATATGGGCCGTTCTTTTTTCTTTCCTTCATAAGAAATTTCTGAAAGTTTTAGTTTTGTCAAGACAGTATCTCAGCTGTATGTGGATATCCAGAATATGAAGACTCATTTCTCCCACATTTTTAGATTCTGCAAATAAGACAGGGAGATGGATAGCTTGTGTCAAAGCAAACTAAGATACTACTACAAGCAAAAGTGAAGAAATGATTCCCAAAGGAACTCTATCTTTGTGAGGCAATGAGATAAGGTTGATCCACCAATTTGACTGAAAACAATTAGATTATAAGTGATGTATAATGTTTGCAACTAGGAGTGTATCAGTATAGTTTGTGATGTAAAATGCTTGCAACTAGGATTGTGTCAGTGTGGTTTGTTTTCATTTATATAGAAATATGATTGCCTGTGTAGTAAGTGATGGTTTAATAAAGATGTTTCTTGTTTAAAAAGGCAGGGATTGAATAACTTATGTAATGTTGCTTAGGTTATATGATATACAGCAATATATGTTAAATAAAATGTCTGTTATATTAAACAAAAAACAAAAAAAAAAAAAAAAGAGTTTGCAACTCAAGCATTCTTCTTGTAGAAGTGAGAGCAAACATCGTTTTCTACATTAAGAACCTCAAATAAGCCTGATGAGCTGATTTTCCAAAACAAAATCAAGATCCCAGGAAGCAGCCACTTGCTTTCTACCTGGATGGTTATACAAAAACCCTTTCACAAACATCTTGACATGGAATATATTCAAAGAAGGGGAATCCATGCTGAAATGGTTGATAAATGTACCTTGATAAAGGAATAAGAAAGGCCAGAGGATAACTCTCACACATACTACAGAACTAGAGAAATATTAGCCTTAAAAGGATCCTGGCTCTTAGTATTGGACCAGCTAGAAAGTCCCATTTGCTAATATATGATTTCATAGTAGTAGGTTTCTTTGCCTCCTTTAATGCCTGCTCCATATCCTCAGAAAACAGGTGCCTGAAAGATATTAACACTCTATTATCCAAGCTGTTAGTAAAAGTTGTTTCAAGTTGGGGTGTAGCAAACAAAACCTGTCTTGTGCAGATAGGTCCACACTATGGATAAAGGTTGTGGTAATTGCCCCCAGCCATTTCCAAAAAAAGGAGACACCCCACGGGAGTGAGCCTAATAATCTTTAGAGAGACCTTCTGAATTTTTAGAATGACCCTGTATATCAGTTGGAAGGGTGGAAAGGCATACAAGAACATTCCCATCCAAAGAAATGAGAATGCATTGTTTCCAGGCCTGCTTGCAAGGGGTCCTGGAGCAGAATTTTGCCAGCTGTTTGCTGTGAACGGAGGTGAACAGATCAAACTGAGGTATTCCCCACAGCTAGATCAAATCCTGGAAGATCCCCTGATTAGATTACCATTTGTGGGGGTGTTTCCAGATCTTGCTCAGCTTGTCTGCCGCAGTGTTTTGCTCTGATGGAATTAAGACACCTGTAGACTGAGATTGTGCTGAATTACTATATCCCAGGCTACTAAGGGTAAGCCACATAACATCTGGAACCCCGTTTATGTACCACAGTACTGTAATGTTGCCTGAAATCACTTGCAGAGGTTCTGGGATCAGAGATGATTTGGAGAGCTGAATGCATTTATAACTGCCAACATCTGTTTCACATATTTGCATTTTGGCCTTTCCTTTTTGTTTCAAAGACTTTGCACTTTTAGCCCCACAGACACAGCCCCCCCAAGCAAATTCTGAAGTATCTGTTGTTACAGACTGTACTGGAGCAGGAAGAGAGAATACAAGACCTGGATTCATATAAAACTGATCTTTCCACTGAAGAAGTCAGTGGGTGTTGAAGTTGAGGCCCTACATATTTTAGGTACCACTGAATCTTTTTCATGTAAAGTTTGGCCAAAGGAATCATATAACGATACACAACTCAGAGCCCAAATGTAGCCACTCGGGAGCTAGGAAGTATAAAACACTCTTGAAATTATCCACACGTTAAGCGCTTTTGTTCTGATACATGGACTTAATCAAAACTGCAATATAGAATACATCTCAACCATATTACATATAGTAACCACTCATAACCAATTAGAAGCAAATTCCCACACCATTTAGGAATCAGAAAAGATCTCACAGGTAAAATAGTTAACCCATCTTCAGAAGCATTCCAACTAAAAATGTTATTAAACATTCAATGTTACAATGAAACTAAAAACAAACATAGAAGTATACATTAAATAATACATTTCTACAAGTAATATATAGCTTTAAGTTTCAAAACACTTGAAATTGACAACATATCACTGACTGAAAATCATTGGCAATATAAAAGTGAAAACAGGGGGATGCATATATGTGGGCACTGCAATCAATGTAATTTTATTTTGGAAGGCTCAGCCTTGTTTGTAAAAGTTTATGGCAAAATTACTTTTTTCACAAATATTACTGCTTCAGTAAAGGAGTTTTGTGTGTGTGTGTGTGTGTGTGTGTGTGTGTGTGTGTGTGTGTGTGTGTATATATATATATATATATATATATATATATATATATATATATATATATATATATATGTGTGTGTGTGTGTGTGTGTGTATATATCACACACTGGCAACTATATCCCTGCTTCTATGTTGGAAAAAATGATTCAGTCCTTCAAAGCAACAATTTGCAGACATATATATGATGTCAATAACAAAGATGTGCACAATGTTCTTTATAAGCACCTCAGACATCACCCAAATGATTAGTTTACATTTTATGTTATTGATCATGTTTTGATTGACAAAACCTTCTCATAACAGTAGCTGTTCTGGAACATGCATCAGTCATAAGCACACTTTAAAGAATGTTTGGTTACTTGAGAAACTGAATACACACAAAAGTATTCAGAAATGATCTGCCCTTAGATGAAGGAAAAGTGGCAACAACATAACGTTTCTGATATTTTCAAAAGAGAAAGCAAAATCTTCTTTGGGGTAATGGTTAAGGGGTTTACCTCACAGACATAAGGCATTCTCTCCTTTGGCCACTATCTGGATATTGGCTAAGCATGTAACAATCTGTAGACTGATTGCCTAGTGTTTGTCTGGCAGTTAGCACAGAGGACCAAAGCTCTAGGTTGTACTGCATCCTGTGTTAAGGGTGCAGGGGTTGAATCTTTCTGCCTTAATTTACCTTCTGTGCTTGACCATGACCAAGTCACTTAAACAGTGTTTGAAGCAAATAAGCATTTGGACTAGGCTCCTTAATGATCTCCTGGACTGCATGCCCAGTAACTACCCTCGAACCTTTAACATGTGAGCTTGACAATTAAGAATCCTAAAAATAATAGAGTCAGAGGAATACACTCTTTTCCCAAATCTATCAAAAGCTTTCCTATCCTTGTCAGAAGGGAAGGGATGAGCATTTACTAAATCTTTAGCTGCAGAAGCATTCGTCAAGAAAATCACTGTAGGATCACATCTGGAAACAGAAAATAATTTGCAAAACTGAGGAACCTTATACAAGCTATCTGTCTTCTAAGGGGCTGGAAGCTGTCTGGCAGACATTTTGCAGGCTGTAATAAAAATCATCCTCCAGGGCTGAAAGAACAGGAGGAATATGAATAGGGTGACGAGATTTCAGTTGTAGTAAATCATAAGTTTTTTTACAAAGATAAGGAACGCCATAATGCTTACGTGAAATAATTGGCTTATCCTAGAATGGTTTCAGAAAAATGTAATTCTTCCAAGAGACAGTGAGAAGAAATACTCTCCTCAGAATCAGAATCAGTTTCATGAGGAGAAAAATCAGAAGTTGTTCGGTCACAGTCATTTCCCCTCCACATCACACTGCGGTATGAATAATTCCCTTTTCTCTTCCCAGTCAATCCAGACTGAAAAGAGTTAAGAAACTGAACTAATCCTTATAAATCATCTGTATCTAAAGTAAAAGAGACAGGAGAAGATGAATGTTTAACCTTCTGCTTCTTTTTGACAGGATTCTCCATAAAAACATTCCGTCTCCTGTCAGGGGTGTCTATCCTGGGAACAGGCATCCCAGTCTGGCTTGGTAGAGAAGCATTCCCCACTCCTTTCTCCAAGGCCAACAAAAGTGGCTTTCACATGCCCACCAAGGACACTCTACAACAGCTGAAGAAGATGTGTCTAACCTCTAGCCCATGGTGACTGAATGGAACTACACCAGAGGAAACCAAGGAAGAAGAGTGGTCTAAGGCACCAGAAATAGCCACTGCAGAAACATCCATCTGTGGCTGTGTCAAAGCAGTAGACATCTGAAAGGGTAAAGGCTAACTATAAATTTTCTTTTTGGCTTTAGGGTGGAAGGAAGAACTGAGGAACTAGTAAAGTTGTTCCGAGATTAAGCAAAAAAGGAAGCTTGAAATTTGGGTAAAAGTGGCTGCTACAATCGGTAAAAGTTAAGTATGAAAATAGTAGTGTTTTCAATTTAAAAACACAGTCACAATCACATCATACACTTGCTCCAGCCCCCAAATATAATTTATAAAACTTTTTTCAGTAAAAGTTAGAGAAAACATTACAAAAATAAAGTTTACCCAAAAGTGGTAAAAGAACCACAGTCTTTCAACTGACTGAGTTTTAAAAATGTTCCATTTCATTCATAAAGTTAACTGGAGGAAGTCCACCCCCCCCCAAAGGAACTTTCCTGCACTGTCAATTATTAAAAGCCAGCAAGAGGAGTACTCTTTGGTGAGAGGAAATCTCTGAAGGGCTTGACACCCAGACTGCTGATTTTCTCCAGCTCTGCGCAAGCTCTCAATGGTATGGGCATCTTGAAGGAGCACTTGAGTTTTGAAAACTGGCTGACTGTTATATCCTAGGACAACTATACCCCATTTAGCTGAGGCCACTGCAGCAGTGATCAAACAATGAACATCTACATTGGAGTACAGACTACAGACCTGCACTATCCTCCTCTAATCTTTTTTTATCCATTCAGGAAGCAATACTTTCACTAAAAAATAATCAGACTCCTGGGTAAGGTCATGCCATGGCTTACTACTGACATAAAAAACACTAAACCTAGAGACAAAGCATGGAAAGACTGGAAGTCAGACCATACTAATGATAAACTTTTCGAATTCCATAGACTAAGAAGAGATGCAAGAATTATAACTAATGCTCTCAAAGTAAACTAAGTTAAGGATATTCAATGTATCAAAGACAACCCAAACAATTCTCCACACAGTAATAAACATAGTTATTACCAAACTATTTTCAAAGGGTGCAGCGCCTAAAATACTTAAAAGATAGACAACATTAAACAAAATGTTGCTATCTCACCCACTTTCACAGCACCCATGTTCAACAGCACAAAGTCACTTGTTCACTCTCCTGTGCAACCATCTGTAATACCTAATATCTCACTTAAGAGTTCAAAGTCTTTAACGTGACTGCTCCTCTAAACATGAATTTCACACTATCCACCCCAAACTTCTAAAACATGGTTCACAGGTTTATAAGTACTAGGTTAGCTGCCCTTATGGGCCATTTTAAGCCTAGCCAGTTTCCCTTTTTGTGCTCAAAATAACCTATTCCATTTGGTTTTAGCTTGGCCTTACCCATCCCATGGTCAATAATTATATGTGGCAATGTGCGGTATCGCCAGCTATGCCAGGAGAAGCAGGGCAGTGGATGTGTAACATATGCCAGTATAGCTACCTGGGATTTTGTGAAGAATTATATGCCATTTGTATATCAAACTGATTTGTACAGATGTTTCTCTTGAAAAATGTATTTGTAAAGCTGCTTGTGTTAAAAAAATTATCCACAGTGTGTCCGGCTGGACAGAAAAAGAAATGCATGTGTATGTCAGACTGTATTATAACTATTGAAATTAATATTGTAACAGTGGATAGTGGAAGAGAAGATGTTAAGCTCAGCTCCAGCCAACTTTGAAAAATAGTGTGAAATTAAATTACTTAATCTAGGCCATAAAGATTGTAGCTTACAGTTCTTATTGCAGCCAGAGACGAAATGTCTGTGCCAGATAATGGTTTATTAGCTCCTGTAGGAAGAGTGGAGGTGTTTCATGACTTCCAGAAGTTGAAACAGATCTTAGCAACATACTGTGTGTGTATTTTTACTGACACACTTGTGTGAGATTCTATGTCAGTTGCTAGGAAGGGGGTAGTAAGGAAACCAGATATCAAATGACCAGATGTATGTGATGTCATTCTGTAATCCAGGGCAAAAATGCTGTTTTAATACTAGATGAGACTGAAGTCTCAGAGCACTCTGTTTTTGAAACCTAACATAGAAGGATCCCTCACATACTTCATCTTGTCTGGCTCTAATAAGTGAGCAGGGAACAGTAGTTCTTTAGACCAGTCAGGAAAATAAAGTGAGATTAGTTAAGTACTGTTTTTCCGTATTTGTGAGAATCTAATCATCTGTGTTATTTTAATATTTTAATATTTCCTGTGGTTGAAACTCTGGTGTTTATTGTAAATAGACATTTAGTATTTTCATGTTCGTTTATTACTTATTACTTTTATTACTTATCATTAAAAATATTTAAACTTTTTATTCTGGCTGGTCCATTAGAGGATATTTTAACTTTTGAGAATACTTATATCTGTTTGGTGACTCTGTGGCCACTCCTGAATGCCTTTCTGCACTGGTCAAACACTACCATTTGGATTAGGATTAATTTCACTCATTATAATTTGGGACCCTTGTAAGAGCCTTAAAGTAGCTCGCTTTGGAGTGTCTGGTGGCATTAACTACTTTATAGTCTGGGCAGAAGGGGGCATAGCTAGTAAATCTGTGCCACCCTTTCCCAAGTGTGTGTGTGTGTGTGTGTGTGTGTGTGTGTGTGTGTGTGTGTGTGTCTGCGCACGCACATGCCTGTGCAAAACAAATCTCCAAGAGTGTGTGTGTCAGCTAGTTAGAACAGGGATACATAGCACTGGTTTCACAGAGAGAGTGGTGGAGGACTTGGCTTGGACACTCAGCTGAGGACTCAGCTATACAGCTGTGCCAGTGGGGAGTCTCACTGGGGCCCTGGAGAGACAGAAAAAGAAATCCAGACCCCGGAATGAGTGTGTGGCCCGGGGGGGGGGGAGCATCACATTATATATTACCGATTATGAGAATAGCTGGGATCTTACCTTCAATAATCTGAGGAGACCCATGCATTCATGCATGATATAAAGCATTTAGGAGTTGCCTCTGTAGTACAGGGGGCAGCCCAGTAGTACATTTTCTGTTTCCCATCCACAGATCTAAGTTGTGCTTGAAAATGGACAGGTATGAACTTTGTTTTATGTGGGTGGGGAGTCTGTTCTACAGCACCAGTATCCTCTGAAAGATACACTTGTCCTTCGAAACCATTCTGTTAATGTTGCAGAAGAGGTTTAGATCCCTAGACAGAGTATTTCTGATGCCGTTTGACTTGCTGATGTGCAGTAAATCCATCAGTAATGGGCCATATTAAGAAGTTATGTTCTTACCATAACGTTCCATGTTAGTTGTCTTCTTCTCGCCTTCTTTCTTGCTGGATGGGTTCGGAGCCAATCCTCGGCTCCGACTCGGCCTATACTATAGCTCGAGAGCTATTTTTACCGGCTCGAGGCAGCCCTATAACCCACAATACCATGCGCTAACTCCCCAGATCTCGTTTGGAAGCTAAGACATAGTATAAATATAATATCATAATATCATAATCCTCATTTGCAAGTACGGGCTCCCTGCTAGTAACATTAAGGATACTGGGAAACCATAACATGTTATATCTCCAGAAATGGAAGGACTCAGAGACCTGAAGTCTATCCACGCTAGGGGGCAGGAGGGAGGGACGCAAGAAAGAAGGCGAGAAGAAGACAACTAACATGGAACGTTATGGTAAGAACATAACTTCTTAATGTTAAGTTGTCATTCTCGCCTTCATTCTTGCTGGATGGGACAGCGTCCCTAGCATCTTAGTCCTGGGTGGCTCAATGGAACAGACTCCTGAGTACGGTGGAACCAAAGTCAGCTCTATTTCTGGAGGCTATATCAAGTTTGTAATGGGCAATAAAGGTATGTTTGGAAGCCCATGTAGCTGCTGCACATATGGCATCTAGTGGTAACCTTGCTTGAAATGCCGTTGATGTTGATAGTGCCCTGGTTGAATGAGCCTTAGGCCTAGACGGAAGTTGCCTGTGTCTCAACTCATAGACAAAGGTAATAATAGATGTCAACCATCTGGAAAGAGTAACCTTCGATACCGGAAGCCCTTTCTTTCCTGCAGCATAAGAGAGAAAGAGCTGGTCTGACTTTCTGAGTTGTTTTGTCCTGTCTAGATAATACCGTAATTGGCGATGAACATCTAATGAATGTAATTTCTGTTCAGCCCTGTTGGCATAGTCTGGGAAGAAACACATAAACTGGAAGATAAACTGTTTATAAAACACGGCAAAGCTTTCAGGTTAAAAACCCTTCTTCAGTGCATACATTTTAGTTCTAAAATCACATCAAATATATAGTATGGGTCTGAATCACATGGCTTGCAGCCAAAAGTCATGTGATTATTACATTCAACATTATAACAAAGTTTAAAACAAAATTTAAAACATTTAAACATTTTATAGAAATTACAAATCATTTCAGTTTACTCTGCTGTAGGAATTTTAATACAGGTTTTAATGTAATGATATCATTAATGCCTGGTGTTTTATCCGCTTGCAATCTAGTTATCCATTCGTATTCTTTTAATTCTAATTTATTATTAATGTCCCCACCCCTTTCTGTTTTTTCCACTATGTGTATAACCCTGAATTTAAAACTATGTCGTGCTCCATGTTCTGCTATGTGTTTATATAGTGAATTCGTATTTATTGCTCTATTTATTTCAGATTTGTGCTCAATTATTCGATTCTTTAATTTCCTTATAGTTTTGCCTATATAGAATGCAGAACACATGGAGCACGTAGCCATGTACACAACTGCTGTAGTATTACAGGTAGCTTTAATGTTAAAATAATAACATCTCTTTGTTAAGGGATGTTTAAACATATGACTCATCCCTTCATAAATATCTCCACAGCATGTACAATTATAACATTTAAGCGTCCCCAACGCAGTTACATTCCTAGGTATATATGCATTAAATTCTTTGTAACATAATCTCTGCTTAATAGTTCTCATATTTCTAAAACCAAAGTATGGTTTCGTATCTACTATCTTTTTAATTTGATCACATGCCATTAGTATAAGCCAATTCTTCTCTATTATACTTTGTATTCTATGTGTATTACAATTAAAGGAAGTAATAAACCTCACCTTATTATCATACTCTCTCATCCTGTTATGTACGTTACCCCCCATATATATAGGTTTTAATGTAGTAGATCTCTGAGCTAGGATTTTCTTTTTCTCTTCCAAAATCAACCTATTGTTGTAACCACTTGTTATCAACTCCTGTATTGTATTATCTAGTTGTATTTTAAATACTGCTTCGTTAGTATTTAATCTACTTACTCTACTAAGCTGAGATCCTACTATACTCCTAAATATATGAGGCGCATGCATGCTAGTATAATTTAGATAACGTCCAGAATGGACTTCTTTGTAATATATGCTTGTTTCAAATGAAGTTGGAGTTTTTTCTAGCATAATGTCTAAGAATACTATTTTATCCCTTGCATGCTGCATCTTAAATTTTAAGAAGTTTGTTGTTGTGTTTAGATACTCCAGAAAGGAACATAATTGCTGTTCCGTACCCTTCCATAACAAAATACAATCATCAACAAACCTCTGATAGAATAATAAATTGTTAGCGTAACTGTTGTCTTTATTCAACATAAACTTTTGTTCCCATACATATAGCACCAAATTCGCATAGGTGTTCGCTATGGAAGTGCCCATTGCTACGCCTGATGTTTGTAGGTATAGCTGTTGGTTAAACATAAATATATTATTGGTTAAAACCAATTCCAATAGTGCACATAGTGTTTCTATTTTACGTGCTACGTATGGTGTATGTTCTACTAGGAACTCCCTTATAGAGTCAATACCATAATCATTTGGTATTACTGTAAAGAGGGAGGTGATATCTAATGTTACCAATATTATATCCTTGTGTATTATCTGTTGTGTTTCTGCAATTTGTTGCCAATTTCTTAATTTTAACAGAAAATCAGTCGTGTCCTTTAGTACTGTATTGCAGTCTTTCATATAGGGATAAAGCTGTTGTTGTAAGTAGATAGATACGGGTTCCGTGACCCAACCAGCACCTGAGACTATAGGTCTCATAGGTGGATCCATTATGGATTTATGTATCTTCGGGACTCCGTATAATATCGGTATGATAGGACAAGGTACTGTCAGGAAATTAAATAAATCTAGGTCTATATCTTCCTGTAATTGCAAGTCATAAATGGCCATATTAATATTACTAATGCTTTTTCGTACATCTTCTTGATTTACTATTTTAAAGGCTGTCACATCCTGTAGTAAATCATTCATTAAATCTAAATATTTATCTTTGTTCATTAATACTGTTACGTTGCCCTTATCTGCTGGTTTAATTATAAGCTCGCCATGTTTTATCAATGTTTGCATGGCTTCATGCTCTTCTCTAGTTAGATTAAAACTTCTATTTACTGTTATGTCCTTATGTTTATAAGCTTCATCATATACCTCTCTAATTTCCTGTTCGCACAAATTCTGAAATGCTAGCAATACTGGTATGTTACTAGGTATGAAAACACTTCTTTTCTTACACCCTGAATTAACAACACTCTTATTACCAAATAACATTTTCAGTGTTATTGCTCTAGTAAAAAGTTTGAGGTCCGTTATTACATTCACCACATCATCTGTGGTCGTCGGTATAAAATTTAAGCCCTTTTGAAGCAATGAATAATGCGCTTCCGTTAATTTAAAACTGGACAAATTTAAAGTACCTCCTTTTATTGACGGATGTGCTTGCTGTGTCCTAAAGGGCTGTCGATTTTTCTTTTTATAGGTGTACGTGCACTCGTAGATGCTGTTCTGTTTTTTACCATAGTACACTCTAGTATCACCTCTGCTTGCGTTAGCTGAAACCGCTTAAGCGTTGTTTGTTGCAGCTTCCCTTTTTGGTGTTGGCCCTTCTCTTTCGCGGCTCCAGCATACGTTTCCATCTTAGACGCATTCACCTCAACGTGTGCTGCGTCTGTGGGTGTCGTCATCATAGGCTCCCCCGATTGGTCAACCACTATATTCGCCTCCGTTGCAGTTTGAGTAGATAGTACTTGTTCGAAAGTGTCAAGGGTATCCAATGAATTACTTTTATTATTATGTTGAAAATTGGAAGCCCCTCTAGTTTTATCTGTAGCCCTCGGCCATGAAAAGATATGGCCCATTGCAAAGTCATTGACGTCACGTAGAAGCTTCTTCTTCTTGGACTCCTCAAGCTTTTTGTCCAGCAAGCTAATTTTATTAAGTAGCTGTTCATAGCTGGTAATATTATTTGAGAAGCTTTGAAATTCATGTAATTGCTTATCTAAGCTATGAATTTCCTGCTTCAAATCCGTTTCTATAGACAAAAAATGATCATTCATTAGGGTCATATAATCAAGACTTAGCTGTATATTTAACTGCTGCCACCGTTTAAGTAAATCTGGGAATACGTTCCCATATGAAGGCATCTTGGTAATACGTAGACCTCTGGGTACTATTCCTTTCTCTAGGTAGGCGCAGAAACTAAATCGTTGCCATTGCAATTTTTTGAAAGAAATTAGCTTTTTCTCTAGCATTTGTAGTTTATTTGTAAATTCAACCGAGGGTGCTAAATTACGTAGACCACTTCCCCTTGGTTATTGTTGTCTGTCAATGCAAAGTTCAGTAACGGATTTACCCCAGTCATAACCAGGCTTTCCACTGAGCAGTTTGAATTAATTGGCTCCATTTCCAACGAAAATGCTGGCTGCTGTAGACCTCAAGTGTATCTCCAGAAACGAACGGAACACTTACGGAATATAAGATGAAGTAACAGTCAAAAACACATAAACTGGAAGATAAACTGAATTAAGAGAATTCTAAATTCTAAACTTAGAATTAAAATAATACGAATGGATAACTAGATTGCAAGCGGATAAAATACCAGGCATTAATGATATCATTACATTAAAACCTGTATTAAAATTCCTACAGCAGAGTAAACTGAAATGATTTGTAATTTCTATAAAATGTTTAAATGTTTTAAATTTTGTTTTAAACTTTGTTATAATGTTGAATGTAATAATCACATGACTTTTGGCTGCAAGCCATGTGATTCAGACCCATACTATATATTTGATGTGATTTTAGAACTAAAATGTATGCACTGAAGAAGGGTTTTTAACCTGAAAGCTTTGCCGTGTTTTATAAACAGTTTATCTTCCAGTTTATGTGTTTTTGACTGTTACTTCATCTTATATTCCATAGTCTGGGAAGAAGACAGGCAAGTCAATGGAGTGGTTTAGATTTGTTTCCGAGGACACTTTCGGTAGGAAGGAAGGGTTTGTTCTGAGAGTTACCCTGTCTTTGTGAAAGACCAAATAATGGGGACGGACCGACAAAGCTTGAAGTTCCGATACCCTTCTGGCAGATGTTATGGCTACTAAAAACAGAGTTTTCCAAGAAAGAAGCTTGAGGGAGCAAGAAGCTGCAGGTTCAAAGGGAGGCAGAATCAATGAGGTTAGAACTAAATTCAAATCCCATTGTGGAGGTGGATCTTTAACTGGAGGTCTAAGAAAAAAGATGCCCTTGAGGAAGGCTTTACAAAGTTTGTGGGACATAATATTTGCTTCTGAGAGCCCAACATGAAAATTAGCAATGGCCGCTAATTGTATCCTGATAGCGGCCGACGATGACCCTGAATGAAAAAGCTCCGCCAGAAAATCTAGAATCTTATGAATGGGTGCATGGAAAGGATCTAGGGACTTAGTTTGTGCCCAATGTGAAAAACGCTTCCATTTACTCGCATACGTCTTCTTATGGGAAGCTAGAATGATATCACGAACAGGAGGAGAAATAAGGGGAAGCCTGGCTAAGGCTGGAAGTGGAGCAACCAAGCTGTGAGTTTGAGGGAATGAAGAGACTGATGCAGCTTGCCCGTGAGATGGGTCAACAGATCCGGAAGGGGTTCCAGATGCCAAGGCTGTTCCAGTAGGTAACTGTGCAGAAACGGAAACCATACTTGTCGAGGCCAAAACGAGGCAATGAGGATCATTTTGGATCTCAATGCGGTTGCTTTCTGAATTAAATGCGGGATCAATGGCAAGGGAGGAAAGGCATATAGAAGACCCCGGGGCCAAACGTGAACAAGAGCGTCTCTGGGGGGATGGCCTGATAGAGGAAAAAGTGTGAAAAAGTCGAGGCACTTGCTGTTTTGAGGAGTTGTGAAAAGATTGCAGCAAGGCTGGCCCCACTTCTGAAATATTCTGTCTGCTACCGCTTGATTTAGAGACCACTCGTGAGGCATGAGGATAGTTCTGCTCAATCTGTCCGCTATGACGTTGGACTTCCCGGGGATGTGCGTTGCTATCAGAAACCGTTGAGAGGAAATCGCCCATTGCCAAAGTCTGAGTGCTTCTCGACATAGGGGGTAGGACTTTGTTCCGCCCTGCTTGTTTATGTACCACACTACAGACATATTGTCCGTTTGAATTGCTATAGTCCCTGTGGGAAGAGAGCTCTGAAGGGCTTGCAACGTCAAAAGCACGGCCCTCATCTCCAGGACATTTATGTGCAGGTGGCGTTCTGATTGTTGCCATGTGCCCTGGACCGTCCTGCCCTGATAATGCCCCCCCACCCGATCAGGGAGGCATCCGTTGTCACCGTGGCAATTGGGGGGGGGGGAGAGAACAAAGGGTCTGCCCTGAAAAAGCTGAGGGGAAACCATCCACCAGGAGAGATGATTCTTGCAAGAAGGGGTTATCGAAATATTGTGAGTCATTGGTAGCTGTTGAAAGGACCACTGAGAAAACAGCATCTACTGAAGGAGCCTCATGTGGAAGCGGGCTAATGGGAGTAGAAGAATCGCCGCTGCCATGAGGCCTAACGCTTTCAATACTAGTTTGACTTGAACTCTGTTGGGCTGAAACAGGGACTGAACATTCCGCCTTATGTCTGACACTCTCTGAGGTGGTAATGTTGCAGACATTTCTGTGGTGTTTAATACGGCGCCTATAAAGTTTATACATTGACAAGGCGACAAGGAGGACTTTGCAAAATTTATAGAAATACCTAGACTGTTGCAAAGTTGAATAGTGTAATCCCTGGCCATTATAAGATGCTGCTTGGTGGTAGCGGAAGTGAGCCAGTCGTCTAGATATGGAAACACCTGGAATCCTTTTTGTCTCAGGTGAGCCATGACCACTGCCAAGCATTTGGTGAACACCCAGGGGGGCTGTGATGAGACCAAAGGGCAGGGTTCTGAATTGATAATGACTGGCTCCCAGCCGGAAGCGGAGAAACCTCCTGGAGCACCTGTGTATCTTTATATGATAGTACGCGTCCTGGAGGTCTAAGGAGCACATCCAGTTGTCTCTGCCCAAAAAGGGTAGAATGGACTGCAGTGTTACCATCCGAAATTTTGTCTTTTGTACAGAGTTGTTCAATCTGCTGAGGTCCAAAATGGGTCTCCAGTCTCCAGTCTTTTTTGGTATCAAAAAGAATCTGGAGTAGATTCCGGATCCTAGCTGATCTTCTGGGACTGCCTGGATGACTCTTTTTGTTAACAGCTTTTTTATTTCTAGCTGAGCCTGACCCCTTTGTGCGGGTGGTACGTCTTTTAGGGGTCTTGGCAGTTGTACCGGAGGGGAAGTGAAGGGAATTTTGTAACCCTCGGATATGATCTTCTGTACCCATGTGTCTTGGGAGAGGGATTGCCAGGCTTCCGGGTACAGAGATAATATTCCCCCGACTGCCTCCGAAGGCGGACAGTCGGGCAGCTTCTCAGGGATGCTGAAAGGGCTGGTCAGGGAAAGATTCCCTGGAATCCTGGTTCTGTGGACCCCCTCTGCCCCTAGGGCGGCATCTGTTATTATTCCCCCCTCTGCCTCTAGGGGGAAATTCACCACGTGCAGCAGGCGCGACTCCCTGTGGTTTGCGGAACCACATCTTTCCACCTCTCTTCTGTCCCTTAGGATAAGGTCTAGAAGGTGTGGAAAAATGGACTCCCACGGCAGAGAGAGTCTTACCATCTTGCTCGCATCTGGTGAGGGTATTCTTCACCTGAGGTCCACACAATTCTGAACCATCAAAGGGGGTGTTCGTGAAGGACGCCTTGAAGGGATCGGCAAAGTTACAGAGTCGCATCCAAGCGTGACGTCTCAACGCAACACCTGTGCCAGCAGCCCTACTCGCTCCATCGGCTGCGTAAGAGATAAGCCGCATGGAGGAGTTAACAATGGAGTTCAGGGTGGCCAGCTGGGAGTTTATCTTGTCCTGATACCCCGCAGCAGAAGGATCCTGTACCGTTTCACTCAGCTCTTTGAGCAGGTCTCTCTGAAGGCGGGTGAAATGACATAAATAGTTCAGTGATCGCATAGTAAAGGTCGCTGAAGCAAATGCCCGCTTGCTGTACCTGTCCATGGTCCTGGACTCTTTGTTAGACGGATGAACAGGTACAGAAGGATCAGCCAATTCCTTCTTAGTGGCTGCTGCTACCACCATAGCATCAACTGAAACTCTTTTGGTGAGAAAGGACTTGTCCTCTGGTGCAGAAATAAATTTAGAAGGCCTCCTAGGGGTAGGTTCCATTGTGTCAGGAGCTGCCCACGCCTTTCTAGCCACTACCTCCATTAGTGGGTCGAAAGGGGGAGACACACAGGAGGTGGAAGGGTGAGATCCAAAAGCGTCAAGGTAAACCGACTCGTCCTCGGAAGGTTTGAGAGTGGACCAATTTCCCCTCTGTTTTAGGATCTCTAGGATGTCTGAGAAAGACATCCTCAGAGGGGGATCTGGGGGAACCCTCCGACTCATCCAAGTCGGTGTCTGACGTGACAGACTCAGGGGAGTCTATGTGCTTCCTCTTGCACTTTCTTTTCCTAGGGGGTTCCCCTGAAACTTCAGGGGAGCCCTCGGAAGAGGAGGAGACACCCAAGGTGGGTACCCTACGCTTCGGATCTCTGCTGTCAGATATAGGAGGGTGGCCAGAGACCATAACAGGCACTGTAGAGGGAGGAGCTGCAGAACTTAACCTTGGGCACTGGGTCCAGCACGCTCCTCATCACCTCGAAGGCTCCCCTATCAGATACCAAAGTTAGTCCCGGCTCCGAAGAGACCGGAACCGCCCCTGGCACCGACAGAGAAGGCTCTGAGAATGATGTTGGGGCCGAACTAACCAGAGCCGAAGCTCCGAGATGGAGAGCGGGGTCGGACAAGGGTCCGATGCCACTCTCCCCCTCAGAGCCGACAATGGAGTCCCGGCGCCTGGACCTCTCCATGGATGGAACCAATGAAGAGGTCGGAGCCAACGACACCGGAGCCGAAGGTGGGAGTATCGGCTCCGATGTGGGTAAGGTTACGGTTCTGACAAACTCCGGCTCCGAACTCGAGAGGTGAGTCGGAGGAGGAATCGATGGTGGTACCGAAGGAGCCACAGTCTGGTGAGATGGTCTCTGGAGCATTTGGGCTAGTGCCTGAGATTTTATGAGCCTACTGACCACCCTCTCGATGTCGTGATCGGAGAGCCTGGATGACCTAGATGAGTGAGTCCTATGACTCCGCTCCGATAGGAGAGGGGATCTCGGAGCCGATCGGATGGAGTCTATCGAGGGGGATCTAGAGCGCTTACGCGCTGGGGTCGGCTCCGATGCTGGTTTCGGAGCGGATACCAGTTTACCCACCTCGGATCTGGATGGAACTGATGTCGGAGCCATCTCGATAACGCCAGCCCTCGACTCAGAAGCTGGAGCCGAGGGTTTGGCGGTTTCTGAAGACTTCCCCGAGCCAGACTTGGACGGGGAGTCATCAGGCTTTAACAAGCCCCTTAGGATGAGCTTATTACGCCTCTCCTGCAGGACTCTTGAACTAAACCAGTGACAGACGGAACAAGAGCCTGCAGGTGTAAAGGCCCCAAGCAATAGACACAAGAAGTGTGACCATCTGTCAGAGACATTTTCTGACAGCACGAGTCACACTTCTTGAATCCCGTGACCTTAGTGTCTTTGGACATAGTCCTATCCACAGTAAACACAGTCAGTCCACACACACACTCAACTTAAAATTAGGAAAGTTAAGGGAACTGACTAAAACCCACACACACAGACATTATAAGGGGTGGGGAAAACTAAGGTAAAGCCCGTAGGCCCAAAGATAAAAATTAACAGGGCTACAAAAAGGGTTGTACAATTAGTAGTGACCTAAACAAGGGTAACTAACTGGAGAAACTACCTGAAATTTTAGTTAAATAGAATAAATCTCTTACTGACCTGAGCCGGTAAAAAAAGACAACCTTGCAGCGAAGTGGCAAACAAGATCTGCGGAGTTAGCACATGGTATTGTGGGTTATAGGGCTGCCTCGAGCCGGTAAAAATAGCTCTCGATCTATAGTATAGGCCGAGTCGGAGCCGAGGATCGGCTCCGAACCCATCCAGCAAGAATGAAGGCGAGAATGACAACTTAACATTAGTAGTTAGTAGTGATTATTTGGTAGTTACAATCTTAGTAATACTTGCTCAGATTTACAGTCTTACCCTTTCTATCTATTCTATCCCACATAGTTTTAAGCATGCACTGATAATTCCACTACCAAAAGTCCTCCCCCCATCCAGTGCAGCAGCCTTTCAACCCATCACAGACATCTGTCCACTGGCTAGAATTCTGCAAAGAATAATTTATAATCAAATTCTTGATTATATTATCAAATAGAACATCTTAATGGAAACCTAAAATATAGACATTTGGCTGCTTACTGGTGCTATTTTTCAGGTAACGATTCATTCCTTTGAGACAGTAGATTACACCAGCCAACTGAAAAAACTATCGTTATGTGATTTCTCTAGTAAACTACATCTACAATTTAGAATCTATTTATGATACAGAACATTCAGGATAATAGTGAACTTTATCCAAAGAAAAGCAAACTCTATATCTGTGAAAGACCCTTGGGGCTTGGTGTTAGGCCCAGTCTTATTCTCACTGTTTACCAATGAGCTGCCTTAGGATCTCAAATTACCTTCTAACCAGATCAGTCGAAAAAGTACATTTATGCAAGCAAACTTACCATAACTGTAGATTTTTTTAACAGATCACTATTGCAGTAGTTTAAGCTGTAAGGGTTATATCCTACTAATGATATGATGACTAACCAGCTTTCAAAGCTTCAAGGCACCTTCCATGCACCCTAACCAATGTGAGGCTCAAGGACAGGCAAATAAAACCAGTGTTTAGAGCACCAAAAGCTTCAAAGCTTTCTTCCTGGGAGGCTAGAGCCTTGAAATGTAAATGCTAGGAAAGAAAAAATTAAACATAAATAAAATGCAAAGGAGTATATACATTCACATCCAGGTAATACACCTAAAAAAGAGCAAATGGGATGAACTTTAACCTGCCTGGAAGTGATTTGCTTTGGTGAGAACAGCAGAAAGAAATAGCATGAGACAACCATCTAGAAACTGTCTGCTTTGAGACTGGTTACCCTTTTTTTACCATTATAGGAAACAAACAGCTGAACAGCTTTCCTGAATGATTTTGTACTTTCCAAGTAGTATCTTATCTGCCTGTGGAAATCCAGAATATGTAAGATTTTTTCTCCTTTTTTAGGTTCTATAAAGAGTATCGGGAGAGCCACACGGCTTCAAAAAACTCATTGCCTCTGCAACCAGATACAACAAACATGTCCAGTATATCTTCTGTTCTAGAATGGGCCCTCACATCTACCCTCCCAAAATCTACGAGTCTAAACCTTCCAATCTTTAACAGATTACAAACCCACTCTCAAAAGGAACATTACTATAATACAGTCCACAACTTAGCTCAATTTAACAAAGACACATTCAAGAATGCTTGCAATTGGCATCTACTAAAAACTCTCCCTCTGAATGAAGCAGTTGCATATTTTTATATCTTTCTCACTATATTAAATCAGTTAACCTTTCCAGACACAAAAAGATTAAAATTCAATCCTACCCCTTGTCTCAAAAAAACTACTAAGTAACTGAAAGTTTGACTGCTGAATCCTACACTAATGCACTGTACGAGCATATCCACTCTTGCATGAATCATGCCATCCCCAATAGAATCATGATACTCTCCTACAAAAAAAGGAAGCCAATCTGGTGGTTCCTTGCCATAAACAAACGTTACAACAAAAGGAAGAAACTGCTGCAGAAAAGAGGAAAATCCCAGGATGCAAAAAACTCCCTTACCAGCCTCAGTAAGAAGCTGAGATCCCTCATAAAATCCTCCAAAACTAGTTACAAAAATAAAATTGCCAAAGATTCCAAAGACAACCACAAGGCAGTCTGTAGCTATGTCAAGAATCTAAATGGCAATGCTTAGATCTTCTCTGAGCTACAACAGAATGGCATTAAATATACTGATCCCAAGGATATTGCCAATATCCTGGCAGATCGAATCAGTGCAAATGCCACTCCCCTCTCAACCCCTAAAGGGCCCATCTCAATACCGAAAGATTGCCAAATTCCGGTAATAACGGCTACACAGGTAAAAAACGCACTCTCCAAAGCTAAGAATACAGCATCCATGGGACCAGATGACATCCCAGGCTGTGTACTACATGAACTACAAAATGAACAGGCACCTTACCTAAGTGTCATGTTTAATCATAGCCTCACTTCAGGCTTCGTGCCCACTGAGTGGCGCACAGCTACAGTTATCCTACTCCACAAGGGGGGATCCATCTTGGACCCCGGGAACTACCACCCCATCAGTCTGACGAGCCTGATCTGCAAGGCCATGGAATGTATTATCATGGAACTTATAAACAAAGACATTGGCAACCTTCAAACACTGGACCCCATGCAGTTTGGGTTCGTGAAGGGCCAATCTTGTCTCCTGAACCTGACTTCTTCGAATCAGTCTCCAGAGCCGTGGACAAGGGTAAGGTGGTCCACACAGCCTATCTGGACCTTGCCAAGGCCTTCGACACCATCCCCCACTCTGGAATCATAGATAAACTTACTAAGCTGGGCATTAATCCCTACATCACTCGATGGGTTGCCAACTGGCTTACTGACAGAACCCACAATGTAAAATTAACTGACTCCAAATCCAGCTCCAGACAAGTGACAAGTGGAGTACCTCAGGGTTCAGTCCTGGGACTGCTCTTGTTTGGCATCTACTTCTCTGAAGTACAGGCCAACAGTAAGGGACCCTGGCTAACAAAGTTTGCAGATGACTGCAAACTGGGAGCCATTACTGAATCCCAAAATGATTTGGATATTCTACAAAAGGGCCTTACAGAAACAGATGCTTGGTGCCAGAGCCATAAGCTCAAGCTCAATGCCAAGAAATGTACAGTTATCCCCTTTGGGAAAAAAACATGTACCCGTGAATTACCACATAGGTGGCAGTACACTAAACACTGAAAGTTTGATAAGAGACTTAGGGACAAAGGTGGGCAGTGGTCTCAACTTTGATAACCACATTGCCACAACAGTCAGGAAATCCTTCTATGTGGCACACCTCATCACTAAGGGCTTTTCATCCAGAAAAAAGGAGGTCATTGTCTCACTGTACTCATCCCTCATTAGACCCATTATAGAATACAACGCCCCATTTGGTATGCACCTCTCAAGACATCTGCAACAACTGGAAAGGCCACAGAAATACCTCACTAAAAGAATCACAGGCCTAAAGCAGACGCCCTACTCTGACCGTCTAAAAAAAACTCCACCTGTACTCTGTCGCATATCGTCTACTCAGAGGCGATCCCTACTTAACATACAAGGCCATGTCAAACCCAGAGCTGTTGGACATGCTACACTTAAAGAAATCCCAATCCCTCAGAGACACATACTCCAGGGTTCTAAACCTTGTCATCACAATGAACAAAACATGCTGGAGGGATAGGTTCCTGACCCAGAGACTCCCCAGACTCTGGAATAGATTGCCTATACATGTCAAGCAGACCGCCTCTTTGGCCCTCTTCAAAAGGAACCTTGATGATTGGAAGGGAGATAGGAAATTCACCCCAGGGATCACGTTAGTCGCCCTGCTAGACAGGGGTCCAGGGAAGTAAATACTGTGGGAAGAAATAGCCAAGGAATTGTTATGGCTAAGCTTGTATAGGCCCTAGGGCCGATAGTCTAGTACCAGCCTGTGAACCTATGAACTTATGAGAGTCAGAGGCAAAGCCTAGAAATCTTTGCTCCATAATAAAGCAGACACCAGTCTACAAAACTTCAGAGAGTTCTGCCGCTACACCAAAAAATCAATCAGATCTGACAAAAAAAAACACTATACCTCAATCCAAGATGCACACAATAAGATCCTCAAACAATTCTGGTCATCCATTAATTCATTAAATCCAGGTCACCCAGCCCAGCCAACTCTACTATCACCCACCACACAGAACTTTATTCTAATTAACTCACCTCACACTTTATAAATTCACGCACTTCCCTCATAAACAGCCATCCACCTACTCCATTTCTCCATTCCCAACTATCTTCTAAAATCCCCTTCTTCCACATTAACCCAGTTCCCATCTCCAATATCAAAAAGCTATCTTAAGCTAAACTCACTACACTCACTGAAGATAATCTTCTCAGAAAACTTTAGCATGGCTCATGACTTTTTACTATCCCGTCTCTATGCTCATAAACATATCTAGCAAAGAAAACTATGTGCCCATTATCTGGAAAAAAAGTAATTAATTATTCTACTACACAAAGGAGATTCCACTGCTCTGTATAATTACTGCCCTGTAGCCATTATTTCTCGATTAACAAAAATCCTTGAAAAGTGTATACAAGTCACAGCTTCTCAAAAGACTTAATAGATAACATTATCTTCTTCTTTGCCCAGCACAGTTGCAGGCCATACCACAGCACACCTTAATTTCACCTATAGAGGCACTGTGGAAACTTCATTTCCTCTCGATTCCTTTACTTATCTAAGGCATTTGATACTGTTTCCCATCAGATACTTCTCCAGCAACTATCCTCAGTATGCCTTGGCAACTGCCGGGTTCCACAGCAACCTTTCTAACAGGCTACAGGCAGTAAAATGGTAGAAAGAACAGGTGCCGTATGGCTCAATCCTGGGAACCATACTCTGTAACATTTTTAATAATGACCTCAACATTGCTACAAATGACATAACTGTCATTTAATATGCTGATGATTTTATACTGATAAGCACTCCCTCCAAGAACTTAAAAGACTCAAAAAGCTTTTTATTTTATAGAAACCTGACTCAACAATTCTCACCTCCTGCTGACTGCTAATAAAAACAAGTCATTGCTTTCCAAACCAAAAGCTGAATCCTGCATAAAAAATAACTTCTCCATCACCTCAAACAACACTCCTATCTAACTTATGTCCATACAAAGCTACTTGGTGTCATTATAGATAACCACCTAAAGTCTGATATTCAAATACAAGTTATCAAACAAAAAACAAAGAAAAATTTGACACTTGTTGTACCAAACACTTTTTAACTAGGAATGCCAAAAAAAGCAATAGCCTCTGTATATCTCCTACCTTCACCACTGTATTCTCCCCCCATCTACACCAACCTTCAGCAAACTCTGCTAACAAAAAATTGAGCAAGATAGCTAAATTCACCACTAACCAATCTGATAAATCTTTCCACAGCAAACCTTTAACACAGACAGGCTGGGTAGAATCTCTCTATCACTTGGTTAGCAACCGTTCATAATATAATCTACAAACCTTAAAAAGTACAGTTGTGTAAAATCTTACCATAAAAGTAAATGTCTTTCTTTTCACTGTTATAATATTCTTCACTAAAGGGAACCCCTGCCAAGGGTAGCCCAATATCTGACCAGTATACCAAAGCCTTAGGTTGTTATAGGGATATCGTACGTCACATGTATGCTCCCCAATCATGGCCATGAATAAGAACTGAAGAGCCCCAGGAGGAACAACAATTCAAGGCAAAAGAGGAACATGTGCATCCAGAAAGGAAAAAGGGAGAAGAAAAAAGGGGGACGAGGGAGGGAGCAAATAGTACAACAGTGAAGAGGGCATCTACAGTTATGGTAAGAATTTACACACCTATACTATTGTCCTTCCATAGCACTGTTGCAGTATTCTTCAGTAAAGGGAGAGTACAAAAGCTCAAGAGGAGAGTTCAGAGGAGGAAGGCCCAGAAGAACTACTCCAGAAAAAACATGCAAGATAGCTTTGGCAATGCCAGCTCTTGCTCTGGAAAAAACATCCAATTTGTAGTGCTTAGTGAAAGCATGGACAGAGGACCAAGTAGGGGTTCTTGAATGGGCACACAGTTAGTTTCACTTTTTTTTTTTTTTTTTAGCACAATAAATCAAGTACTCCAACCCAGCACACCTCTGTCACTCTGGCTGATTAACAACAGCTGGTTTTAGAAGAAGACCTGAGATATGAATCTTCACATCCGACTAAAGGTTGTGGCCAGGTAACTCAAACAACTGACCTGTAGGAGCTGGACAATCAGTGACATACTCCAGTCATTCAACTATCGACCGGGTGACTCCAAATCCACAAAATTCACCACTCAAGACAGCTGATAAGGGTATATTTTCTATGGCTTACTACAATCTGCTGAACTAGAGGACATTTATGAATCAGTCTTTACTAGTCCGGGGCAAGGGTGTTACATGTTGAGTTCAGGAAGCTGTCTCATGGATGGACTTACCTCTAGGAGTTGCACAATGGACTCGGGTAAGTAAACTGGGCACACACTGCCACATCCACCTGAAACTCCATTCATCAAAACGTATGGTAGGTCAGGAGCTTTTCCTGTCTTCAGGTGGCTGGAATGTAATGCTGGAACTTACAATGGAGTTTAATATCATATTAATCTCCAAGCAGGAAAGGTAATTTTTGGACTCGCTGGCTTAGCTGCTTTATATATCAAACAGGGGAACTCTTCCACATAATATCAGGATGGAGATATGAAATCCTTGAGTGGCAAAAAAAAAAAAATTGCAGGCTCAGGAGCTAGGCATGATCCTATGGTGTGGTGCTTGACATCACAATGTATACCACCAAAGAGCAAACATTTGCCAAAGTGTGGGAAATTAGAGGGTTTAACAGGAGCTGTAGAAGCTCAGGTTTGTTCTTGTGGATTATTTAAATATTTCCTTGCAGACTGGCTACAACCAAAGTCAAGGATAAAAGGAGGCACAGCATTACAACACTTAGGGTAATGCTGCTGGAGAAAATGAAGCAGACTATGTCTATAAATCATATGCCCAAATACAGCAGGTTCAACAATGGTAAGAATACTGAGGGACTAGAGACCCACAGAAATCAAGACAGTAATAAGCATTTCAAATTACGTCAGATCAATTGCAAATTCCAAATTGGATGAGTGGCCACCTGGGGCAACAGAAAAATATATACAGCCACGCACCACCTTGATACTTAAATAATCCAGACCAAAAATCTATTGTTGCGCTGCTCTCCCTCCAACAAACCCTTACTTGTAGAGGAGTGGTATACACAACAGGGGATCCAGACAGGATGTAAGTCATCAGAATGGGGACTGCTTCTATCAGCTGATGGAGAGGTTTCACTCAGGAGTAACTCTCTCCCACCCTCTCTGTCTCAGCTCTGGGGTGAACCTGAATGTCTGATCTGTACTTCAGAGTGCTGTATATACCATGACAGACTCACTAGCTTTCTTTTTTTCCTTTTATAATTAAAATTAGCACAATGTTAATAAGGGTTAGAATTAAAGTCCCTTAAAAAACAGAATCATAGTTCAAAAATCATCAATAAACACAAATTTTAATAAAAATGTTAGTTCTTATAACTGACAAGACTGAATGGTCTGAGAAATGATCAAAGAAAAAGCAAATCCGAATGGCCATTAACTTCAGGTGGCAATAAGAAATTAGGCTGCCTAAACTGCACACACTTTTACAGACAGGCCTTCCTCTCAGACTCAAGAATCAAGATTGCACAGTCGTTAACACAAATCATTATCCCACTCATCAAAGGATGAACTTAAGAGAATGATATCTGCTTGACAGCTCTGTCCCTTTAAGTTTTGTGCTTTCTGCAGAAATTAATCAAGCAATTATCATATTAATACAGAAAGGAATGCTTAATCTTACAATAGGCAATTCTAGAACTTTACTCAATTCTTTGTCCAAGGTACTGGAAAGAGCAGGGTATTCACAAGAGAAAATTATATCAATAAAAAGAAAGTACAGTTGTGTACACTTACCATAAATGTAGATGTTCAAGTGTATTCACTGTTGCAGTCATCACATTTGGGTTATCCTGCCAGAGGTAGCCCTCAGTCGGCCCGAATACCAGAGGCTTAGTATTTCTGCGTCAGTTGCTGTCGGTCCAGGACTGACGTCAGGTGTCAGTGGTATAAAATCAGGCAGCCGATGCCATTACATCAGTTTTTCTTGCCCTGTCAGGAGCCCCCCAAATAGGGAGATAGGTTATGGTGGAAGAACACCACCAGTAGAAAGTAAATACCAAAAATCCCTGTAAGGAGATAAGAAGAGAGAGTGAGAGTGAGAGTGAGAGTGAGAGAGAGAGAGAGAGAGAGAGAAGGGGGATTGAGGGAGGGAAACCAGGACTGCAACAGTGAATACACTCAAACATCTTTCACTGAAGCAGTCATCACATTTGGGTTGATTCCCAAAGCTGAGGAAAAGGGTGGAGGCAGTCAAGAAGACTGTGGGCTGGCTAGGATGCCCAGCAAGACTGCGGTGGCAAAGCATGCCCTGGATTTGGAGAAGATAGGCAGGTGGTAATGCTTGAAGAAGGTACGAACAGATGTCCATGTTGCAGCCTCCAGGATGTCCCTGGTGGGGACCCCTCTGAGAAAGGCTGCAGAGGTGGAGGTAGCTCTGGTGGAATATGTCCTGACCCCCTTTGGGGGTGGTTTCCTGTGCTGACTGTAGCAGAAATTGATGCAGTGTGCTATCCATTTAGAGACTGTTTGTTTGGATATGGCCTTGCTCTCTGCTCCTGCTGCAAAGCTGACTAGCAATTGATCAGTTTTTCTGAAAGATTTAGTCCTGTCCAGATAGAATCTGAGCTGTCTGTGCACATGTAGAGAGTGCAGAATCCTTTCCCCCTTGCTTTGTGGGTTAGGGAAAAAGGTGGGCAAATGTATGGATTAGTTGAGAGCAACACTGGACACCACTTTAGGCATGAAAGATGGGTTAGTCCTGAGTGAGAGACTGTCAGCATGGAAAATGATGAAGGTCTCTACAGTTATGAGTGCTTGTAGCTCTGATACTCTTCTAGCTGAAGTGGTGGCCAGAAGCAAGGCTGTTTTCCAAGAGAGAAATTTTAACTCTGCTGAAGCTGCAGGTTCAAAGTGGGGTAGGGTGAGCTTTTCCAACACAAAGTTAAGGTCCCAAGTTGGGGTAGGAGCTCTTCTGGGTGGCCTTAAGTTGTTAGCCCCTCTTAGGAACTGTTTGATGAGAGGGTGTGAGAAGAGAGGAGGCTCTGCGCTGAAATGAGCAGAGATGGCAGAGGCATGAATTTTAATAGAAGAGAAGGATAGACTCCTGTGTAGTAGGTCTGCCAGGTAATCCAGGATGAGAGGTAGGGAGAGCTGTGCCGTTCCAGCTCTCTTAGCCTGGATCCAGGTGCAAAAGCTTTTCCACTTGTCAGCACAGGATCTCCTAGTGCTGGGGCGTCTGGTCTCACGTATAACATCTAGGACTTGCCTGCTTAGGCTGGCAGCTTGAGGGGTGGTCAGGGAATAAGCTAGGCTGCCAGGCTGAGGGACTGCAATTGGGGATTCATGAATTCTCCATTCCCCTGGGTCAGGAGTGTTGGGATCTGAGGTAGGTGCCATGGTGGCAGGGGGTGACAGGCTGAGTAACAGTGGATACCAGTTCTGGCATGGCCAGTCTGGGACAATCAGGATTGCCCTGGGTTTTTTCCTCCCTTATTTTGTGCAGTACCCTTGAAATGAGTGGTAGAGAGAGGGAAATGCATAGACAGAGAGGTTTACCCACTGGAAGGATATAGCATCCACTTTCCAGGCCTTGCTGTCAGGTTTCCTGGTGCAGAATTTGCTGAGCTGATGATTGGAGTGGGAGGCAAAGAGGTCGATCTTCGGGATGCCCCATTTCTGGGTTACAAGGGTGAAGGTTCTGTGGTTTAGCTGTCACTCATATGGGTCTAGCAGTTTTCTGTTTAAGTTGTCTGACAGAGAGTTTAGGGAGCCTGGCAGGAATTGTGCTAGCAGGTATAGTTGCAGGGCTGAGGCTGTGTGCCAAAGGGTCATGGCTAGCCTGCAGAGAGGATAAGAGTGAGTCCCTTCGTGCTTGTTGATATGCCACATCACTATGGTGTTGTCCGTTTTGATCAGTAGAGGACCAGGGGAGAGTAGGGGTCTGAAAGCTGTCAGGTCATGCTGAACAGCTAGCATCTCTTTTTGGTTGATTTGCAGATGTATTTGATTTGGGCTCCAGTGGCTCTGAATGCACCTGCCATACAGGTGTGCAGCCCAGACATAGTCTGATGCATCTGTGGTGAGGGTCTGGGTGGCGTGGGGTTGTGAGAAGGGAAGTCCCTTGTTGTGGTTGCATGCTGCTGCCCACCAAAGCAAATTTTTCCTTAGACAGGGTATCATTGATATGATAGTTTCCAGGTCTTGAGAGTGTTGACACCAAAGGCTTTTTAGGTACCATTGTAGTTTCCTCAAATGCAGTTTGGCATATGGAATGAGTAGAATGCAGGAGGCCATGAATCCTAGAGCTTGCAGGATTTTCCTTGCGGATAACTGGGTTCTGGTGGCTAGTTGAGAGAAGCAGTTTGTTAGGTAGGCTTGCTTTTCTGGAGTAAGGAATGCCATCTGGGATGCTGTGTCCAGGCTTGCTCCCAGGAATACAATTTTTTGTGTGGGTACTAGTTTGGCTTTCTTTTCATTGATAGTGTACCCCAGGGTGAACAGTAGGTCCTTTAAAAAGGTCAGGTGCTACAACAGCTTTTCCTGTCTGCCTGAATCAGGTAGTCGTCTAAGTAGGGGTAAATTTGAATATTTCTTTGTCTGCAAAATGCAATGGCAGAGGCCAGGCATTTTGTGAAAACTCTGGGAGCAGTGGATAAGCCAAAGGGAAGTGCAGAGAACTGAAAGTACACAGATCCTGCCCTGGAACACAGATATTTCCTGCAAGATTCCCTGATTGGGATGTGTAGGTAGGCCTCTTTTAGGTCTAGGGTGGCTAACTAAGTATCCTTGGAAAGCATAGGAAGAAGCTGCTGGAGGGTGAACATTTTGAATTTTGGTATCACCAGAAAGGTGTTTAGAATGGATAGGTTGATGATTGGGCGCCAGGTGTTCTCTTTTCTGGGTACCAGGAAGAATCTGGAATAAAAACCTTGGCCTATCTGGCCTGCAGGAACATGCTGTATTGCCCTCATGGAGAGCAGGGAAAGGACTTGCCTTTTGGCCTCTGCCCACTGGTTTTGAGGAAGATCTGGAAACCCTCTTGGGGTTGGCATAGAGTGTGGAAATAAAATTTGTATCCCTGGGACACTATGTTGAGCACCCATCGGTAACTGGTGACAGAGGTCCAGTTGTTTGCATGGAAGGAGAGTTTTCCTCCTAGAGGCACAAGCAGGTGGGCAGAGGTAAGGGGTGGAGGTGTGAAGTCATTGTGAGTTCTTACCATAAGGGGGTGGCTTAGCACTCCCTGTTTTTGAAGAGGAGGAACTCCATTGCTTAGATCTCTACATTCCCTGGGTCTGCTGTCTGATGGGTCTGCTTCCCCCTGGGTCTGGGCTGAGCTGGCCTGGAGGGGGCCAGAAAGGACCAGTGCTTGGAGGGGCAATGCCTACTGAATCTCAGAGGCTGGACCTGTAAAAAGTCTTTAACTGTCTGCATAGATTTAGCTTTTTCTTCCATCTTCTTAAGACCTCTTCTGCCTTGGTGCCAAACAAATTGTCTTTGTTTAATGGTGCTTCCAATAATTTTAAATTGACATGGTCTGGCAAGGTCTGTCCCTTAAGCCAAGCATGCCTTCTAAGGACAGAGCCAGTGACTGCTGCCCTGCAAGAAGCTTCTAGGGTGTCAAAGCCACATTGCAAGATGTGCTTAGTAACTTCGCGTGCAGAATGCATAAGCTCATGTAATTCTTTATTTTCTGCACATGCAGGAAAAGAAGCTATTTTTTTGTTTGATAAGTTCCATGGTATGTTGCTGATATTTCAGCATGTGGAACTGACAATTTAGTGCTCTAATATCAAGAGTAGCAGAGGTGTATACTTTTTTACCCCATCTGTCTAAAGCTCGGGAATCCCTGTCTGAGGGGGTGGGATTCTTAGCTGAGGGTTGCTTTAATTCCTTTAGGTCCTTGAGAGATGACCTCTGGGTTAGCAGTAGGATTTTTGAAAAGGAATTTGTGAGAGTCAGGGACTCTGTAGTACCTGTCAGGTTTCCTGGGAGCAGGAGGGAGGGTGTCAGGAGTCAAAATGGATTCCATAAAAACATCATCAACAACATTCAGGACAGGAGGAATGGCCAAAGGTCTGTGCTATGGTAAATCTAAGAATTCCCTGAGTCTCTTTTTTGACTGAGGATAGTCCTGACATTCCCATTGGAAATGTTCCCTTAAAGTATGAAGGGTTTCACCAAATGAAAAACCCTTGGGTGGAGAGGCAGAAGGAATGGATTCCTCTGCATCAGAATCCTCATAAGCAGAGAGGGGTTGCATGTCTTCATATTCAGAAGCATCAGAGTCATTGGATTCCTATTCAGATAACACTACTGGGGACAAGTCTCTTTTTCTTTTGGAAGGGGTAGCCTGGCTTCCCCTAATAAGCATAATAAGGTCGTCCACCATTTTAAGCATTTGAGACTGAGGTAAGGAAGCAGGTGCTTGAGCTTGGGTCGTCAGTTTTTTGGATGTAGTTCATACCCTGGGCCTTAGAAACTTGGTAGTTTTAGAAAGAACTGAAGACGCGAAAGAAGTCGTCGGTTTGTGTCGAGTATCGGTAGTGCAAAGTACTTTCTCAGAAGCTGGTGCCTACTCAGCAGCTCCGGACCCATCCAAGATAGAGACAGCTGCAGGATCCTTAGTGGAAGAAGAGTCTCATGGCATACTGTGAAAGGGTCTCGGTAGCGACCTGTGAATCCACAGAAGCGGGCATTAGGGGCTGCAAAAGCACCTCACTGGGGACCGGAAAACTGATGACTAGCTTAACGGAAGAGTCAACGGTGGTTTTGAACTTGTGCGGTCTGTCTCTGTCTTTATCCTTACGTTTTTTTGGAAGATCGGTAGTTGGATGGCTTACCAAAGCCATATCGGAATTCGAGGACTGAGAACGAAAATATCTAGCTACAATAAGGGCCTGACGACGTATAGTTCTGGTGTTGAACAAAGCACAAAAGCGACAGCAAGGGACATCGTGGTCTGCGCCTAAACAGGTGATGCAGTACAAATGGAAGTCTCGGTGTGGTGTTTGCTTTCCACAGGCAAGACAATTGTTAACTTTTTCTGACATCGGTTAGAACAAGAAAAAAAGGATCCCCAAACGGGGTACTTAGCTTTAGAAGACTTCAACTACAGTTCGGAGCAAAAACTCAGGTAGCAGCCGACCGGCACTCATGCAAACTGCTTCTGCTTCAGACTCCTTGGCAAGAAAGACTGATGTAATGGCATCGGCTGCCTGATTTTATACCACTGAAGACCTGACGTCAGTCCTGAAGCGACAGCAACCAACGAAGAAGTACTAACCCTCTGGTATTCGGGAGACTGAGGGCTACCCCTGGCAGGATAAACCAAATGTGATGACTGTAACAGCGAAACACGAAGAACAACTGCATAAACAGGTCCAGTCAGATCCTACCAGTAGACAGCAAAGCAAAGAAGAAAAGTAGAATCACATAAGAGGGCCCGCCTTCTACAGTCACATAAATCGAAGAAAGAGGATGTCAGAAGTCATTGGGGTTGGCACAGCGGCTAAGGTGTTTACCTCATAAACAAGAAGTTCAGGATCTGATTATCATGAAGGAAAGTTGGCTAGGCTTACAACAGTCCACAAGGACAGCTAGCCTAGTACTTACCTATGAACCTATTTACCTATATATAAAGGGAAAAAATATACATAGCAAGAACTTAAAAGAAGGTCCTTCTATCAAAGCCAAGGCAAGTAACTAGCAGTGATTTATTTATTTATTTTACATTTGTTTACTGGGGAAGTTCGACTGGGCAGGGGGTGCCCATTTTCTGCAGAGGCCTGGGGAGAAAAGCTCCATACAATAAGCCAAAATACACGGCACATATTCTACTACAGAATGTAAAAAACATGACACAGAATGTTCCATACATACTGGATAATTCATGACACCCATTATAATACACATTATACAGTACAAAACACAAAGTACAAAATACAAAATCACAGTCTAGAAAGAAACCTGATAGTTTAGTTGAGGCTTCCAATTATTAGGACTGTTAGTTAAGACAGCATTATTAAGTTGAAAGACTTGATGCAAAATTCTATAACATTGGTAGAGTTAGAATCGTGAAGGCAAAAGAAGCAAATTATATAGGTACTGAAGATTTGGAGGACTAAGCTGGCAGTGATATAATTAACCACAAGCCTAGCGTGGGGAAAACAGGCAATTCAAGTGTGACATGCTATGTCTGGACATCCTAGGCCTCAAGTTTAACCCTCACCAGCATTCTTCACTACCACTGAGGTAGACTACTTACTCAGAATATAAAGAGGAGAACATCGAGAAGAATGAATGAGAACAACTTGGTGAGGTGTTCCAGCAGTGACCTAGCAGTGTGACTCAGGGTCACAGTATTTAAGAGACTAAGGAGCTAGGAATAGGAAATGCAGGAATTTGGGAAGCTGGTACAGGAAGTGAGAATAGCAGATGGGAATTATCCCAGAAAAGATGGAAGTATGAACATGCAGATGGCAAGCAAGGGCAGAGGTGGTACACAGAAGCTGTCAGTGATACAGGGAGCACAAGGGCAGGACCTGTGTGAGCCAGGATGAAATGCATGGAGAAGGTATAGGAATAAAAAGTAATGCGGTGATAGAAAAGGGTCTGTGGAAGTAAGGGATACAAGAGAAGTGATGGACCAGCATGAGAAGGATGGACTAAAGGAGGAATGTGAGGCAGGAGATGGTGTACAGGTGTAGTTAGGAGAACATTAGTATATAATATATAGTATAGACTAACAGAAATGATATACTGACTCAGGAGTAGGCTGAAGCAAGAAAACAGCAGACCAGGAGAATGTGGAGGATCCTAAAAAGTGAGAAGGTGATGAGTGGAGAATAGCAGGAAAGAAATAGTCTGGCGTAGTAGCTAGTCAGAAAGAATCAAGACGGAATGCAGGACAGGATAAAGATAAAAGATCCAGTAAAAAATACAGACAATTTGGCAGAATCACATGGTTACCTTTTTTTAATCATCTTTATTGCATTATCACTTGTGAGATAGGCTTATTTACATGTATATAAAAATAATAAAACTGTATTAATAAGTTAAACTTAACAAACATTATGTTTCATAAATATTACTATATATCATATAACCTAAGCAACTTTACATAAATTATTCAATTCCTGACCCTTTTTACTCTAAAAAGAAGCATCTTTATTAAACGACATAAGCAATCATACATTTATATAAATGAAAATAAACCACACCAACATAAACTTAGTTGCAAGTATTCTGCATCACAAGCCATACTGACACACTCCCAGTTGCAAACATTATACATCACTTATAATCTTCCCAATCATTTTCAGTTAAACATTACATAGCTCATTTAAGTCCCGCCTTCTTTTAAACCTCATTCCTTCCCTGTATGCATTGTTCCCACAATTTCCATTTTTCCTATGTAGTTTGCTCCTACCTTTTTCTAAAGATCTCAGTTCCAGTTGATTTATCTATATTACTATCTTCACTACTTCTAATATACTTGGCTTAGATTTTGATTTCTATTTCCTAGTAATTGCTTTTTTGGCCGCCAACATAATTAGAGACAACAAGACCTTACCATGTCTAGAAAATTCCGATTCTGTATCATAGTTCAGAAAAATCATCTCCCTCGTCACAACAATCTGCACACCCAGCATCTCCAACAGTGCATCCCACAGGGAATCCTTAAAGTCCACCAACTCACTGCATTCCCAGAAAAATATGTTCTCAATTACCTCTTTCTTCCCTGTCACACCTCCAACATTTGGTATCTACCTGATGAAAAATTCTCTGAAGTCTGCTTGGGGTATAAAAATATCTATGTAAACATTTCCAAACAAAAATCCTAGATCTTCTAGATTTTGTTGCATATTTGAGAGACAGACATATATCCTTCCATTGTTTCTTTGTGAATTGCTTATCCAGTCTCTCTTCCCAATCCTTTCTAATCTCCTCTGATTGAGTCTTATAGTTATCATGTAATATTTTATATACTCCACTAATTATTCCTTTTTAATGGCAGTTTATGTTCTAGATTCTACTAAAAACTCTACCAGTGCTGATCGTTCATTTAGGACCCCCTATTTCTTTCTCTTTGCCTATTATCTGATATCAACCATTGATAGGGAATGCAATCTGTAACCTGCAGTCCAAATAAATTCTTGGCATCTGCCCATTCTATTATCTTTCCCTCTCTATTTGCTCCCAATACCTTGGTTCCTTTGCCAGTTTTCTCCAATAAATTCCATCTCCCTCTTGCCTATTTTCTAGATCCCTAACTGCAGTCATCCCTATCAACAGAATCTACTTTCTCCATTCCCATGTTGGCTTAGTTCTTAGAATAATTTCTTCTACTTTATGGATATAATATTCTGCATGATTACTGTTATTCTCTTTAAAGGCCTGCATCCAAAATCCCAGTCTCTCCTTGTTTCTTAAGCTTCCCCTCATTTCAGCATCATCCCTTTCCACTTTGAATTATACTTTTCTGCATGTGTTATGTATAGGAGGCTTAACTGTGTAGCTCTGAAATACTCCTTCAAATTAGGTAATCCCAATCTGCCCTGTTCTACTGGAAGAATCAGCTTATCCCACTTGACTCTTGTCATCTTCCCCTCCCAGATAAAGTCCTTCAGCTCTTTAAAATTGCTATCCACAACTTCTCCTCTGCTAGATAAAAATATGCCTGGCCTGTGTATAAGACTAAAGGGACTAAAAACATTTTGACTGCTTGTTTCTTACTATCCATATCCATATAACAAAGCTTCCATTATCTCAGTTTCTATATTATCTTTTGTTTAGTCTCTTCCCACATATCCTTAGTTGCCACTCCAGAATCATTTTTAATCCATACTCCTAAATACTTAATTTTATCATCTCCCCATAAATAAGGATATTGCTGAACCAATTCGTGTGTGAATACATAATTTACCGCAATTGCCTTTGTTTTAGCTTCATTAACTTTGCATCTCAAAAAGATTTAAAACTATCTCAAAATTTTCCACAGCACTCTACTGTCTTTTTCTGGTTTTGTCAGGTATAAAAAAATATCATCTGCAAATACAGCCAGCTTTTTTGGCTACCATACCAATTATATCCTTGAATTTCTGAGTCCCTTATTTTCTTTGCCAGTGGTTCTAAATATAATGTAAATAAAAAGGAGAAAGAAGATACCTCTACCTGGTTCCTCTGCTCAAGCAAAATTGTGAGAGAGGACCCTACCCACTTTTACTTTCGCCTCTGATCCCTCATATATCCTCCTAATCGACCTTATAATTTTTTCAGGAAATGCAAATGCTTCCATTGCCCTGCTAGTCCCAGCTTACTCTGTCAAATGTTTTCTCTGCATCAAGACCCACCAACAACATTGGTATTTTCTTACATTGTGCTTCCCTCTAGATCATCAATGTTCTGTTAATGTTGTCAAATGTCTGCCTCCCCTCCACAAAACCACAACGATTCATATCCATCAATTTTGGCATTACTTTTGCCATTTTTTAGGCATTATAGACATGAACATTTTATAATCATGATTTAGTACTGAAATGGGCCTGTATGAAGCTGGGTATGATGGGTCTTTACCCTCTTTAGGTATTACAGCTGCCATTGCTTTCTTCCAGGATGTTGGTACTTCTCCTCCTCTTAAAACACTGTTAAAAAAAACCTTCCAGGTCTTTCAGTTTTTTCCCTTCCTAGCTTCCAAACTTCCACAGGAGTACCATCTATTTATGGGGACTTACCTGTAGATTGGTTATACATCACAATTTTTATTTCATCTCCTCCTATCTTAACCATTAGTAATTCAGCCTCATCTACCTCTAACCTTGGCATATTTAATTCTTCCATAAACATTTCCATTTGTATCTCTTCTTGATTTCCATATTTCTCTGCTTTATACAGAAATATTTTGGAAATTCTATGAAAGTCTAACTTATCTACAGGATCACTTGTTACCTTCTTTGCTATGGGCTAACCTAAGCTTGTCAACAGCCCTTTCTACTTTCTGTTGCATGTGCCGTTGTGCTAGAAGTTTTTGTGCTCTAGTGTTGTTATCAAAAAAACAGTTGCTTATCAGCAATCTTTCAAAACTCGTGTATATTACTGAGGTAATCCCTTATTTTCTGTTTAACATTCTGCAGTTGATCCTCTTCTTGTTCTGTGAGATTCCCCCTATTCTGTAATACTTTAACACTTGTCAGTCCCTCTAAATAATTCTTGTTACTTCTTAACTACAGCTCCTTTTCTTTTATTTCCACCTTATTTTTAAACTCCACCTTAATAATCCCATTTCCTAGCTATATTTTCAGAAGAAATTTCTATTCTCGCTAATAGCTCCTGAATAATCTCCACTACCCATTCCTTAAAGTTGTCTCTTTTCAACAGATAGGCAGGAAAGCGCCTTTGCCTCATTTTTATTTCATGACCCTATGTTTTTATTTTAGTTATAATTGGGGCATGATCTGAAATAGTTTTTGGGTGCATATCATGACCTTCAATTAAATGCACATGTTCTTATGAAATGTAAATACTGTTTAGGTTAGCCCCCAGTTTTTATCTTGGAAAATAATATATAAATTCACTCCAAACTCATATTACTGAATTCACATCTTCCATTCCAAACATTTTCACAAATTTCCTAAAAAATCTACACTCCTTTGTTATACTTTCTCTTTTAGCCCCCCCCCCCCCCCCCAGACACAGCTTCAGTGCTGCAATATTCCATTCCCCACCTTTAAGTAATATTCCTTGCTGAAAACTGATTTCTCCCAGCATTTTCTTAAGCTCCATTACAGCAATGTTAGGTGACCACACGGTTATCCTTGAAGGGGGAGGCCAGGTACTGATGATCAATGGGGTGGGTGCCAGGGTTTTGGGGATGGGGAAGAGATCATGCCTGGCTATATTGAAAACAATACCAGGACTAACCCTAGTACAAGACAACAGAGGATGCACAAAATGCAATAAATATGTCCCAATGCCTTTTGCCCATGTTAGGATCAAGGACTTGGCAATATGGACAATGGAGGAAGTAGCCAGGAGGGCAAAAAGGAATGTCCAGTGGAAGCTATGTGCCTAGGAACATGGCGGCTTTCTCAGTGGTCCTGTGTGTGCAGACTGAACACCACTACACTATACTTCCTGATTCTTAGTTTCAAATTTTCAAGAGTAGCAGAGGGTACAGATATGTTTATTTATTATTTATTTTATTTTACATTTGTTAACCGGGCTAGTCTAGGTGGATATATTTCCATTTTCAGTAGAGGCCCGAGGAGAAAAGCTCCAATATAACCACAGCAGAATATACAAAACTATATATATACAATATAAAGGATAAAAGATGAAACAGTTAAACAGTGTCAGACAAAGTTTGATAAAATCAATAAGTTATACAATACACAGGTAAAAACAGTACAATAGGTAGTATAGGAAATACTATTTACAGCTCTGTCCTTAGAGAGATAAGCTACAGTGTTTATGAAGGAAAGTGAAAGAGAGTGGTGAGAAGCATAGAATAAAAGGATTAATCAGGATTACTGCAGGGGCATAACCAATGGATTTTCAGATGATTTTTGAGGTTTTGTTTAAAAAGAGGCAGAGAGGGAAGTAAGGTAAGTTCTATAGGTAAGTGGTTCCAATGTTTACCTACAGTGTTTGAGAACAAGGAATCACTTGCTTTGTTGTGGTGGCTAGAAGTTTGTTAGTGGAGCGTAGTGAATCAAGGTTTTTGTAGGGAATGATAAGGTTAGAGAGTATAGGAGTATTGTTAGGTTGGTATAATAGCTTGTAGGCAATGGTGAGTTGTGTATATGCCAGGAGATTTTGTAATTCTAGCCAGCCTAGTTGCAGTAGGTTCAGACGATGGGTTCTAAAGGGATTGCCAGTAGCAAATTGGGCAATACTATTGTAGCAATTATTTAGTTTGCTAAGGTTATATTTTTTTAGGTTAGAGTAAATGGGTGAGGCATAAAGAAGTGTTGAGATTAAGTGAGAGTGAGCAATTTTGGTTCTTGCTGATTGTGTTAGGAAGGGTTTGATTCTATATAAGGAGCCAAGTTTTTTGTTTACAGATTTTAAAGTGTTATTTATATGGTTGTAAAGTTAAGGTTATTATAAATAGTAATTTCTAGCAGTTTAGTAGTGGAGTCTGGGGATATGATGGTTCCGCTGTTAGAAGTAATTGAGAAGTCTATTGGGGAGGACTTACTGATAGGGGCAAAGAGTAGGAACTTTGTTTTCTTAGCATTTAGAAGGAGG
This sequence comes from Protopterus annectens, assembly GCF_019279795.1. Classification (NCBI taxonomy): domain Eukaryota; kingdom Metazoa; phylum Chordata; order Ceratodontiformes; family Protopteridae; genus Protopterus; species Protopterus annectens. Next base: position 1,427,705,126 of record NC_056744.1, read on the forward strand.
CAACGCTTTAAGAACCAGGTCTCAATTATGTTGAATACCTTCTGAGTTGAAGAATGTAGTTCTGAGGGGGAGTTAGCTGAGCATATGATTGTTGAATCGTCTGCATATTGTATATAGGTGACTTGAGGAATTGCTGTGTGCAGGTTATTAATGAATAGTGAAAAAAGGAGAGGGCCTAGAATAGAGCCCTGAGGGACTCCAAGGGTGACTGGTAGGAGGGATGAAAGGTTCTGCTCCTACAGAACTGCTTGTTGTCTATTGCTAAGGTAGGACTTGAACCATTGGATAGCCAGAATATCAAGGGAAAGGGACTCTAGAATGTTACTAAGAAGGGTGTGGTTAACCATGTCAAAAAGCTTTTGAAAGATCGATAAAGAGTGCAGATGAGAGGATATTACTGTTACGATTTTTATTAATGGAATCTGTGAAGGATAAGAGGGTGGTAGAGGTGCTATGAAATGGCCTAAAGCCATGTTGGCAATTAGCGAGAATGTTATGTTGGGTTAAGTGGTCTAAAAGCTGATGGTGAATACATTTCTCCATAATTTTTGCTAGGGGGGATAAAAGGGCTATAGGCCGATAGTTAGAATAATCTTTAGAGTTACCACCTTTATGTAGAGGTATATGAGAGATTTTCCAGATTTTTGGGATGTACCCCTCTGTAATAGTTCTTTTAATGAGGATGGATATTGAGTATGCAATAGCTTTGGCTGCTTTTTGCAGGTATTCAGATGGTAACTCGTCAGCAGAAGGAGTGCAAGGCTTAAGCTTTTGGATGAATTTGAGGATGAGATCTGTAGGGATGGGTTGCAATTTAAATGTTGGTAGAGGGCCAAGAGTGGTTGTAAGAGGTTTTGAGTTATCTGGGGTTAGTTGACTGGCAAGTGACTGTATGGTCTCAGTGAAGAAAGTATTGAAAGCATTAGCAGTTTGGATGGAGGTATTATGATCAGACCCTAGTGGGGTTGGAGTACGACAGTGGCCTGGGAGTAAGAGACGATTGATACCTGACCAGAATTTCTGTGGGTTATTTTGGTGAATTTCCTGTAAGTTACAGCAGTAGTTCTTTTTGTCAGTAAGTATGGCCTTTTTTGTAATATTTCTAAGCTGCCTAAAGTTTTGCTGGTCAGAGAGAGTTTTGGAAGCTCTCCATTTAGCCCATGATTTGTTTCTAAGTAATATTTTTTTGTCTGGTTTCCTTGGAAAGCCATGGGGCTGGTATGGTTTTCATTCTGATGGAGCGTTTAGGAGTATGCTTATCAAGGATACTTAAGAATTTTTAGTTGAAGTGTTTAGCAGCCATATCAAGTGGAAGGATTTTTAAAGCCTTCCAGTCACAGGCACTTAGTTCATTTTGAAATATTACTTGGTTGAAGTGTTTGTTGGTCCGTGATACCCTATAAGTGGGGGGGGGTTAGTAAATATCATTTTTTTGCCTTATAATGTAGGTCAATGAGTGATCGCTTACATCATCAGGCAGAGTTCCAGTTATATAAGTTAGTTTAAGATTATTAGTAAGAATACAATCTAGGGTGGTTTCTTTTTTATTTGGTTTGTTGATTCTGGTTGTAGAGGTAATTGTTTGACAAAAGCCGTAAAGATTAATGTGAGTAGTGGGGTTTTCAGCATTTACAGTTTTCCAGTCTGTGTTAAAGTCACCTAGTATAATAGTTTCTTGTGGATAAATAGAGGGTATCCAGCTAAGGATATCCTTGAAAGTATTGGTATTGTTACATGGGGGAAGATAGATACAGATGATATATATTGATTTGCTGGAGTTGATTTGAAATTTGGAGGTAAGGATTTCAGCATTATTATCCTGTGGTGGGTTATAAGGTAAAGAGGTGATGTGTAGCCCATCTTTATATAAGATTGCTACTCCCCCACCTTTTCATTTAATACGGTCTTGTCTTAATATATTATATCCTAGGGGAATGATTTCATTGTCTTTGGTATGAGATTTTAGCCAAGTTTCTGTGAGGCAGAGGATGTCAAAGGAGTAAATATCTAGCAGGGCGTGAGCGTGGGCTATGTTGTTATTAATACTTTGTATATTAAGATTTCCTATAAGGAAAGAATTTGTGGACAGATGAGAAGGGGTATGTGCTACAGGTATTTTTACTTTGAGAAGAAGCTCAACATCAATAACAAATGGGCAGCACTGCTTATGCAGATGTTAAAGAGGTATATGGCCCCTACTGTGCCTTTAGGGGAAGAAGAAGAATAATAGAAACAAGGAAACATCACAAGGAAAATGAATAGGAAGACAAAGCAAACTGCAGGAAATGGAAAAAGGTGAGAAAGCATGAACAATTCCAGGAAAGGTAAAAAAGAAGGAAAACAAGAAAAAGGGAAATGGTGGTTGAAAGACAATATTGTGCAATGGCTGGAAATGAGGGAAACAAAAAGATGACAGAATTGCAGACTATCCGAGAATCTGACAAGCTGAACACTGCTGATCACAAAGACTAGGACAACAGAAAAGAGCAACTTGGAGAATGGTAGTTCCAGGCTATCGTACCCTCCAATATCAGTGGAAGGGAAGATGAGAAGGGGACAAGAGTGGCAGTTGATGTAGGAGATGTTAATACCTGCAAAATGAAATAGGAAGAAGGTGGAAGAGGAGCTGGAAGAAGGGTTGAAGAAGCAATGGGAATCAAGTAGAGTGCTGTGGAAAAACTGGTGGCTTGATACCGCTACCACCCCTAGCTAAAAACATCAAAGAAAGATGACAGGGATATGAAGGGTGGTATAGAAGATTCAGCTCAGTCTTCCAGCTTCAGTCTGGTCAGCTACAATATCTCAGATAAATCCTGATGTCAGCTCTAAATCATGAAGAATCTACTCAATGTGTGCAAGAAGGCATCATAAATAAAGTACAGTTGTGTGAGCAAACTTACCATAATGATAGATATTCAAAAGATCACTGCTGCAATAGCTTTAGCTATATGGGTTATATCCTACTAAGGATACAACACAGCCACTTACAAAAGCTTCAGGGTACTGTCCATGTTCCCAAACCATTAGTCTGCTCAACTTCAGCTGACTAAAAATTCAAATCTGGGCACTGAGCCCTTCAAAGCTTTCACGCCAACAGAGGGAGAAAGGCTAAAGCCCTAACAAGGACAATGCTAGAAATACAAAACGTCCTCATACTGGCAACAAAAACATACAAAAATAAGGGGGGGTGCAAAGAGGGAGCTGCTACTGTAGCAATGACCTTTCAACCATCTACTGTTATGGAAAGTTTACTTAAACAACTGTACTATGTTCATCATATGGATTAGTGCTGTAGTAATCGTAGCTATATAGGTAGATTACCCTAGCTTGGCATGACTAAGAGGAAGAAGGATGATGGTTCAGGAACTCCTGAAGAATGGTCTTAGCAAAGCACGGATAAGGAATCTAGTTTATAGTGCTTTGTGTGAACAGAGAGCCAAGATGATGCTTCTATGATATTTATAAAATCCAATCCATTCCAAAAGGCCACAGATGAAACCAATGCCTTAGAAGAATGAGCTTTGACCCTGCCTGAAATTGTCTTGTGGTGAGTACAACAAAAGGTAATAGTGGGAGACAGCCAGTTGGAAGTAGTCTGATATGACACAGATTGCCCTTTTTTTCTTACTTTCAGAAGAAATGAACTACTCAGAGTGTGCCAATACTATTTCACCTGCAATTTATTTGTTTTGTAATTTCTTAAGACTATTTCATAAGTTTGTGAGATTGTATAACTTGCTTGTCTCTACAGAGTCTGAAAACCGTGCTTAATTTGTACTATGTATGTTTTCTTTTGTAACTACCTTTGGAACTTTTCTCCCCGGGCCTCTGCTGAAAATGGACATGTATCCAGTCAGACTATCCCGGTCAACAAATGTAAAATAAAATAAAATAAATAAATTTTGTTCTTATAAGGTAGAACCTGAGTTGTCTGCAGACATCAGAGGTATGCAGCATCTATTCTTCCTCATTTTTAGGTTCTTTAAAGAAGATAGGGAGATGGCTACACTGGCTCAAAGTAAACTTTGATACCACTTTAGATATAAATGAAAGATTAGTTCTTAAGGAGCCCTATCTTTGTGGGAAATGAGATAACGGTGACCTACCAGATACTCTTCTTGCACAGCTCAGACCAATTAGCAAAACTGTTTTCCATGTTAAGAACCTGAAGTATCACGGGCTGATTCAAATGGAACAGGAGTTGGTTTTTCTAACACAAAACTTAGATCCCAAGAAGGAGCCACCTGTTTCCTCGGCTTGGTACACAACACCCCTCATTCAAAAACATTTTAACATGAGATTACATTGAAAGAGAAAAATCCATGGCAGATATGCTGCAATGGCTAACAAATTAACGTTGATGGGGGATTAAGACAGGCCAGAGAATAGTAAGTCTCACAAATAAAGTAGAACCAGAGAAACACTGACCCAAAATGGGAGCTAGTTCTTTTCTTTGCACCAACTACAAACACTTTTCCATTTACTATTTTTTTTTATTTTTAGTAGCAGGTTTTCTTGCCTTTTTTAATAGCTGCTACACACCCTCAGAATAAAGGTGCCTAAAACATATTAAGATTCTGTCATTCAGGGAGTCAGCTGTTGTTGGAGGCTGGGATTAATTAAACATCCCTTGTCTTGTGTAAATAGATCTAGCCTGTGAGGAAGCTTGTGGTAATGGTAATTGCTCCTGGCCATTTACAAATTAAGGGAGAACCACTGTTGCCTGGGTCATAAGGCAGTCATCACAATGATATTTAGGAGTCCTCTGACAGTATGTAAGATGACTGCAAAAAGTGAGATTAAGCTGTAAAGCTATATCACAGGTAACAATGGCTATCTGAACAGGGGGTAAGCTCTGGTTACTCTTTGCTCATTTATGTACCCCATCACTATGCTATTGTCTGTAGACACTTGTAGAGGTCCTTGGAACCATAGATGACTGAGTGTTGACAGCATTTATAAGTGCCAACATCTCTTTTATGCTTGTGTATTTTGGTCTATCTTTTCTGTTCCAAATACCCTTCTCTCCAAGGAAAGTCTGAGGTGTCTGTTTTGACCGACTGTACTGAAGAGCAAAGGAAAAATCTGGTGTCTCCGCCAAAAAAACTCCCTTTTCACAAACCCCAAAACTAGAATCTGGAATATCAGAGGATGCTGATGACACCATATGGACTTTAAATATCACTAGATTTTCTCCATGTGGAGTCTTGCAAGAGGGATCATGAGAGTCACAGAAGCCATGAGATCCAAAATTCCTTGGCCAAAAAACTAGTCTGAGAGAAAAAATTCAGGAAAACATTTAACTAGGGATCTACTTTTTCTTGTGGAAGAATAGCTCTTTGAACAGGCGTGTCCAAGACCCACCACAGGAAAACATTCCTGTGAAAGAGAGTCAGAAAATACTTTTCTATATTCTCCTGGAACCCTATTCTGTGAAAGAAATCCTGTACCCATGTGAGAGATTCTTGACACTTTGAAAAAGGCTCTATACAGATAAGCAAGTATTCCACAAATAAGGAAAAATATGAATACCTTTCAGTCTGCAGCAAGTTATTATAGGAGCTAGACACTTTGTGAAAAACCTTGGAGAAGTAGCTAGACCAAACAGTAATACAGAGAACTGATAATGTGATCCAGACACAGGAAACCTTAAGAAATGCCCAAAATCTGAATCTATAGGAATGTGATGATACCCATCTTTTAAATCTAAGGTCACCAGAAAATTCAACTGGGGAATAAGTTATGAAGGGATAACATTCTGAACATGGACACTATCCCAGACAAGTTCAGAAAGGAAAGATCCAACACTGGTCTCTAAGAGTCTTTCTTTGGTACTAGAAACATTCTTCTGGAAGGAATCAGGATTTGTTGGGCTGGAAGGCAGAAAGGGAGTCTTGTATATAGTCATTCAGACTTATTAGATTGTCCTTTGTTCTGTGGGTTCCTCCTTTCTTTTTGGTACCTGCCTACCATGTCATTTTAAACATTACCAGCAGCTTACTGTGTCTGCATTTTTAAAGAAGGTAATATAGGGTAGCATTAAATCCCTTGGCAAACATGGAGAAAGAAAGATGAAAAATATTTGAGATCCCTTGAATCATCTTATTTCTCATTTTAAGGACCTCTGCAACAGATAGTCCAAAAACTAAATGTCCATTCATGGGAGAATTCAGAATTTCAGCGTGGATACCTTCCTGAAGGTTTTGAGTATGCAACCAAGCAAACCTCCTCATAACAATTCCAGTGGTAGCAGCCCAGGAAGTGACATCAACACAATCATAAGCACATTTCAAACAGTGAGTAGCAATTTCAGCCACAGAAATAATCAAATTAAACAAAGCAGATTTGCCCTCAGAAGGGGAAAAAGATACCATGATGATCCTCGTATTCTCAAATGAGGCAAGCATAGACTTTAAGACTATGAGCTTGACAGCTGAGAATTCTAAACAAAAGTGTTCCAAAAGATTATACTATTTCCTAAATCTATCAAAAGCTTTCCCATTCTTTGCAGAAGTATAGGGATTGGTATTAATTAAATCTTTATCAGCAGCTGGAGTCAGTAAAGCACATAGCTGCTGGTTGTGATAAGGGAAGAATACATGAAAACTTATAAAACTGAGGAACTTTATACAATCTGCTTTCTTTGGTGCAGCAGTCTGTCAGGCAAGTTACAGGCTGTGTCTATAACATCCTAAGATGTTGAAAGAACAGAAGGTATAGGGGTAGGTTATGGAAAATCCAGTTTTTAATAAATCACAATACTTCTTTAATGACTTTGGAATATCATTATGTTCCAAATGAAACAAATGATTCATTCTAGAAATATGTTCAGAGAAAGAGAATCCTTCAAAGGGACTGGCCGAAGCTATACTCTCCCCAGAATATGAATCAAAAATCTAGGCAGACAAGATTTAATCTATCCCTTCACAAAATTTTGTAGTTCGAAATCTTGAATCTCTTCAGAAAATGAAGACTCTGCTTAGCTTTTACCAGAAACAGCTATACTGGAAGGTTCAAGTGCCTGAACTAAACACTGTGAACATTCAATAATTCATAGTCTAATGTCAAGGAGACAGGAGAAAAAATATATCTATTTTATACGGGAATTTCTGAAGAAACAGACCCACTTTTGCCAGGAAAAAACTCCCAAGGGATAGGGAAAGCATTCTGGCCAGGAAAACTGACATTCCCTCCCCTTTCTCCCAGGACTAACAAGACAGGCTCTCCCTTGCCACTCAAGGGCACTCTAATAGCTGCAGAGGACATGTCTAATCTCCCAGTCCATGGTGCCAGCAGGAACTACACCAGAGGGAGCCAGGGAAAAAGATGAACAGTCTGAGGAACCAGAAATGGCCACAGAAGCAGCACCCATCAGTGTCTGAGACATTATGGCAACCTGCCGTGATAGCAAAGATCGTTTAGCAATTTTTGTCTTTTTGTGCCTGGAAGAAGGAAGAACAAATGAACCAGTAGGCTGTTGCACGGTTAAAGCATGTAGGATGACTGCGGAACCTGAAATGGCTGCAAAACTGACATCCTTCTGTATCTCAGGCAGTTTTGCAACCTGCTGTGAAGGTAAAGGCTTCTTCTTTTTGTGATTGGCAGAAGGAATAACCAAGGAACTGGTAGGTTGTTGCATGGTTAAACCAAGTAGGATGACTGTCTGAGGAGGCAGAAATAGCCGCAAAAGTGGCATCCATCTGTATCTGAGGCAGTTTAGCAACCTGCTATGATGGCAAAGGCTTCTTTTTGTGGCTGGTAGAACTTAGAACCAAGGAACTGGTAGGTTGAATATGGTGAAACCAAAATTGATGACTGATTCCAGACAAAGCCAGGCAACAGCAGTAGGTAAAACAGTTAAGTAGTAAAGTAGTAAAAAAACAGCATTTTCTCTAACAAAAAACAAAAAAAAAAACTGTAAAAGAACTTTAAACACTTACACCAGTCCCTAAAGGTGAAATAATAAAACATTTACCTCAGGAAAAAGTAGTTTTAAATCTGTTTTAAAAAGCTTTTTACAACAAACGTAAAAACATGATGCTCCCATTGAAAGGTAATTAGAAGTCATGAGAGAGTCAGTAAAAACATTTTTTCTAGCTTCAAAATTAAAGTTTTACAGAAGAGAACAAATTCTGTCATAAAAAGTAAAGCGGAAGGTTTTTGCCCAAAGAGAACTTATCTGCCCAGCCCTGGAACAGCATTAACCAACCACTGATCCTCCAAAACACGCAAAAGGAGTGCTCTTTAGAGGCAGGGAAGCTCTGAAGGGCACATGGAAGTTGCCCTGAAGCTTGGAAAGCTGGCTGACTGTTATAGGCTTAGCAGGATATAACCTATTTAGCTAAGGCTATTGAAGCAGTGATCCATACTGAACAGTTATATAATCTACACTCAGTCCTTGTAAGGTAAGGTCTCCACTAGCAAGCAATGATTATGTTACAGTATAAGTCAACTACGGAAGAAGTTTAAACCCAAGTGACAAGGACAAAAGCATAAGAGTGCTATAGAAATGTGGATTAATAGATGGTTGGAGTGGAAGGGCAGAAGGAAGTAGGACTCTGGAGAGAGGTGAAGAAGGCAAAAACAATTTGTGAGTAAGATTCTGTCTTATCATTCAGAACGTTAAGTATGAGTGTTTGCCCTGAAGGAGGATAAAGCTAACACAAGGCACGATTTTTGCCAGGTTAGAAATTTAACAGTTCAACATAGAACATTTTGATTTATCTGTCTTAGTTGCTAATGTAAGCAGCATTCGCAATAAAGTTTTTTTAATGGAAAATTTGCTGCTTTCACATAAGACTGGCATTGTTACTGTTTATGAAACAAAGTTAAAGGACAATGATTGGAAACCAGTTCTGCCAGGGTGTAAATGTTCTTCAGCAAGAAACATTCTAAAAAATATATCATTATGATAGGGATTAAAGATTATTATGAGCCTGATGATTATTTCTTCTTTGAGGATAACACTAATACTTCTGATGTTGCAATTGTGACAATACAGACAAATTTGGGACAGATTACAATTGTTGACGTGTTTAGACCACGAAAGTTAAGTGCTGATGACCTACGGGAATTCATACATTTTCAGCATGGAACACAGGAAGGAAAAATCATAGCTGGGGACTAAAATTTTCCAGAAACAGACTAGAATAATATTGTTTCTACAACATCAGTAAGGAAATTATTTACAATGTATGCCCAGGAACAAAATTTGATGCAGACTGCAAACAGACCTACAAGGAAACGGAACATAGTGGATATTGCTTATGTTCCTAAAGAAAATATTTTTCCTCATGTTATTTGAAGTATAATAATCATATGGTTATAAACATTAAACTACTGTTGTGTACTTCTGCCAAAACTGAAATGTAAACCAATGAAAAGAAGATTAACAGACTGCTTGGAAGCAAAAACATCACTACATCAAACTAAATAGAGTGATGCCTTCAGTGGAAAGATGGCAGAAGGGATGTGGAAAGCTTAGGAAGGGAAATTGAATGTCAGTCCTGTCACTTTCATGTTAGGATACGAATAAACGAGTCTTAGTGGATTCAGTTCAAAACACATCACTATAGAAGCTTACTGACTAGAACTTAAGTAACTTAAATACTAACAACTGCAATCATGCATGCTTACTCTGGCTGCTTCTACAAAATGGCACTAGAGAATGTACAGCCTCGTACACTTCTTAAAGATAAAGCACACACACTTTACACTCTGATCTACATCCTCCCTCTTTCAGAAATAGATTGTGCAATTTGTCATGAGATTATCTGGCATGCAGAAATCACAGGTAATCTATAAACATGCATTATACAATACTAAATACACATATAATATATACAATCAAGTCCAAGTTGCTGCATATTTCACAATAGGCTTAGAAACCCATCCATATTGTGTGACATAAAACTGGCAGTTATATTTAGCAACTGGGACAGTTTCTGCAAAATGGTTGACTTGTGGAATGTTCGAATCATTTTCTGGAACAGAATCAGACTTTTGAACACATTCTGGTCTAGAAACAATGTCTAACTCATTCTTTGATTTAGAGTTTGCATCACAGATACAATGTTGTGACTACAATGATAATTATTCTGGTATAGGAAGATGTTTGTGATTCTTCCTATACTCAACACCCTCAGAGTTTACCAAATAAGATCTCGGCTTGGCACAAATGCCTGTAATCTGTCCTATTCGATCAAAACCTTTTGTTGTTTGAATTAATACCGTCTCTCCTTTCCTCAACTAATAAAGTAGTCTGCTCGATCTCTCGTAATTAGATTTCTGGATATTATGCTTCTTAAACAATTGAACCTTTATGGTTTTATTGTTCTTAGGTTTAGGCTGCAACATACTTGAAGAAATAGGTAGCAAAGTTCTAGTTTGCCTGGAAAGTTGTCTTTGAGCAGGTGAGCCAAGAATATCATAACAGGGTATGTTTCTGAGATTAAGTAAATTTAAAAATACATTGGTATTGTCACGCTTTGACTTTTCAAGTATTTGCTTTGCATTCTATACTGCACGTTCAGCTAGATCACTGGAATGAAGATATTCAGGACTACTAGTGATATGTACAAGTCCCATTCTTTTGTAAATTTCTGAAACAACTGGCTAATGAATTGAGTACCACTGTCAGAAAAACATTTGTGAGGACTACCATGAACTAAGAAATTAAGTTTCAACTTAGTAATAACTGTAGTTGAAGTTAAGTTTGGTAGTAGATCAGTCTCAAACCAATTTGAATAAGAGTCTACCGAAACCAAGTAGTGTTGATTGTTCCACTCAAAGATATCAGTTGCCACAGTAGACCAAGGTAGTTCAGGAAGCGGAAGTAGATTAAGTGGTTCTCTTTACAAATATGGTCTAATACTATTGCATACTGAACAAAAAGAAAGAACTCTATCGATGTCTTTTGATAATGAAGGCCAAAATACTAATTCTCTTGCTCTTCTCTTAGTGGATGAGGATCCTGGGTGACCACGATGTTAAATCTGAATATATTCTTGTTGTAAGTACGCAGGAACAACAATTTTAGGACCTTTGAAAATAATTCCATCTTCCATCAACGATTCATCCCTGTAAGAAAAATACATTTGCACCTCAAGTGATACACTAGATTGCTTTTACGACCATCTGACACTGATGTAGTGACTGAGCTTCTGTTTAACTGGATCAGTCTGTGTGATCCCTTACCTCATCAAGTCAAATGGTGGAAAAATTATGCACTGAGATCACATCATAGTCATAGTTGTGTTGTATTACTAGGCGATCAGGATAAGGTATCAGCCAGATAAAGCAATTTGCCTTTAGTGTAGACCAATTTGAAATTGTACTTTTGCAATCTGAGCATCATTCTTTGTACTCTCATTGGAGCAGAATGCATGGGTTTCTTTAGAATAGTAACTAGAAGTTGATGATCAGTTTCAATCTAAATAACTCGACCATAAATATAATCATGAAACTTGGAACATGCAAATACTATAGCCAAAAGCTCTTTCTCAGTTTAAGCAATTTTCTGTTTAAGGTCTTCAAATGTCTTCTGATGATGATGTTCTAACCATGACCATGTAACATTTTTGCATGTTAGCCCTCTTAAAGATGCTGTCAACTCACTGAAGTCTGGTATAAATTTGCTTAAATAGTTGACCATGCCCAGAAAACATTGTAAACCTTGTACATTGTATGGCACTGACATCTCTAGAATAGCTGCTTGTTTGGCTGGGTCAGGTCTCAAGCCTGTACTTGTAAACAAATGACCTATGTATGTAACTTCTGGAAGTCTGAATTTGCACTTCAGAGGATTGAGCTTTAAGTTCACTTCACATGCTGTTTCTTGGAGTTTCTATCATGCTCTGCTTCACCACTGCTTCCAACTAATACAACGTCTGCTATTATAGCATAAGAATAACCTGAAAAAATTTGTTCCACTGCACGCTGAAAAACTTCACATGCAGAATTTATTCCAAATGGCATCCTTAGGAATCTGTATCTGCCAAATGGAGTATCAAAAGTAGTTAGAAATGAGGATTTGTGATCAAGCAACACTTCCTAAAATGAACTATTTGTATCCAAAACAGAAAATACAGTGGCATTCGGTATTAGAGCTGCAACTTCTTCGACTGGGCATATTGGATGATACAGTCTTTGTAATGTTTTGTTCAGATCTCTAGGGTCAATGCATATTCTGATTGCATCTGAGCCTTTTTGTGAGCAGCTACCATGGACGACACCCATTCTGTAAGTACTGCGACTGGACAAATCACACCTTGCTGCACCATTTTATCCAACTGAGCTTTAACTTTACCTTGCACGGCTATCAGAACATTTCCTGCTGGTGTGACTACTGGAGGGATCTCTGGATCTAACTTCATGGAATGCACAACTGGAAGCTTTCCCAATTTGTCATTGAAAACCATCAGCATACTCTGAGAAAATGGCTTCGGAGAAATTGGAACTGCACTCACATGATGAACTACTTTAGCAATAGAAAGCAGATTCATTCTTAAAACTATCTTTGAGGCCCAATAAACATTGCACTGGTCTTCTGACTATGTAGAATAACAAGTTGTAACAGTTCTTGGCCAAATAATATAAAAGCATCACTGAACCTTCAGTCTGAATTTCTGCACCTCCATAAGCAACAAGTCTTGCACTGCTGGTTACACTGAGTTGTTCATTAGTTCTCACTCTTGCAAATGTGTCCTCTGATACAACATTACACTTTGACCCAGTGCCTCCCTTGAGCTCTATGGATTTTCCATTGATCCGGACTGTACAAAATACTTCACTTCTCGTTAATAAGTTTACCACATCAACTCTATCATCAGTCACTGATACACCATATACATAGAAAGCTGACTGTTTTGGCTCTACTTGATCAACTTGCTTCTTTGTGCAACCTTTCTTTACAACTGTATGAGGATTACTTGATTTGAAAATTGTTCCATTTTTACACTTGTGACATTGCTGACCAAATGCTAAGCACTTCGCTCTTTTAGACTCATAATTTGCACCACAATTGCGACTGTTAACAACAATGCTGGAATTGGGTTTTGTTGATTCATGTTTGTGTTGCACTGAGCTGGTGGTTGTGCCCTTTTTAGAACTTTCTGGAAAGTTTTGTACCTTCTTTGGACACCTTGTGTCTGCCACATGTTGCATTCTTTCTATGTTTGCTCTTGAACCAACAGAAACCATGCTCTTCTCACTCGCAAGCATACTTGTATGCCTTTCTGTCACCTCATGGATTTGACAAATCTCTGTTGCTTTAGTCAACGTTAAATCACTGTCACAAAGTAAAATCTTTCTCACAGCAGCAATATTAATACCACATACAAGCATGTCCTTTATCAGCTCATCTTTTAGATCACCAAACCAATATGTTTTAGCTCTGTTTTTCAAGTGAGTTATATACGCTGCAAATGTTTCCCCTGGTTTCTGATTTCATGTGTAAAACAAATGCCTTTCTAATGTAATATTCATTGGGGGGTTGCACAGTTCTCTGAATTTATGCTGCAAACACTCATCACTTCCCTTGATTCAGCTTGTACAACAATATGGCGGTCTGCACCTTCTCCTTCATATACTGCTGGTGCATACACAAATGAATGCTCTCTTTCTATGACCTCTGACTCTGTTAGGTTTAGCAAAATGAATGCTTTGGTGTGTGCATCTCTATCTGCATAAGCTGCTTGTATGAAAATATTGTACTCCTGTTCAAATATTCTCCAGTTCTCTGCAACATTCTGATCAAACACAAGTGGTTGGGGTTTTCGAAATACGTCTGCCATATTAACACATACCAGCAAAGGGATTGGCAAATGAGCATGAATATACACATGTATAAGTTTCTGCCAAACACAGTACTTGTCCAATGCCTTTGTGCTCTGAACTTTTACTTTTGTTGGGCTTATCGGAATTATGCAAATGAACAAACTCGTAATACTTTTGAATAATCGGACTTTGCGAAATAAACTTCTCGGGCTTTCTATACTTTGCTGAACTTTGCAAAATAAACTTTTCGGTCTTTCCGATACTTTCGGAATTTTGTGGAAGAAATTCTTGGCTTTTTCAATATTTTCAGAATCGGTAAAGGCAGAAATGCTAAAGTAATAAACCATCACTTGCTACACTTTCAGAATCTTATTGATAAAAGCAGAAATGATAAAATAATACACTTTCAGAATTGGTAAAGGCAGAAATGCTAAAGTAATGCACTTTCGGAATTCTATCAACAAAGGCAGGAATGCTACAGTCATGCACCATCACTTGTTATAGTCATCACTTTAAGAAACACTTGAGAACTTTAAGATGTGACTAAGTAATTCATGAGTATTAGAGTGCCCTTGTAATGTCATCTCTTGCAAGAAAAAAACTCTTAGCAGTGTAAGAAGCGTAGCAACCAATTGCACAATATGAATAAATCGAACATCTGTTGCCCAAAACTCAATAACTTTCAAATTAATTGCACTTAGCGAATAACTGCATACAGAAATGTCCGTAAAATGGCGGTACCCTGCTAGGCAACTCTTTACAGTACAAGAAGCACTTTGTAATGGCGGCACTTTGCGAATAGACACACCCAGCACAAGAACTTTTCGAAAGAGCTATACTTTGACTGGATTGCACAAAATAGTTGCACTTTGCACACAATGAACTCTGAAGTACATGCACAGTAATAAGCACACACTGTAAGCACTTTTACACACTCTGAGATACTCTGAATAACAAGAAGTTATGTACTCACCATAACGTTCGATGTATGTAGTCCATCTCGCCTCACATTCTTACCCGTGGGTTCGGAGCCGAATATCGGCTCCGACTCGGCCAACTTTTCTAGCTCGAAGTCTTCTATTGGCTGGGCTAAGCAGGTATCCCATGGTGCACTGCTCCATATCCCCAGATCTAGTTTGCTGCGAAACTCATACATACCCCATGGATACACAACATCCAGATAAAAAGAACAAGCTGAAGTAAAGGGACACTGTAGATAAAACCCCCTAACCTCCAGATCCTCCAGGAAGGGGGAAGGTGGGAGGGTAAGTAAGAATGTGAGGCGAGATGGACTACATACATCGAACGTTATGGTGAGTACATAACTTCTTGATGTTATGTAGTCCTATCTCGCCTACATTCTTACCCATGGGACAGCGTCCCTAGCACCTACACCCTAGGTGGCTCATAAGAAAATACTCCTGAGTACTGTGGAGCCAAAGGACGACCTGCCCCTAGAAACCACGTCCAATTTGTAATGAGAAACAAATGTGCGAGGAGAAGCCCAAGTAGCTGCTGCACATATATCATCCATTGACAACCTGGCCTGGTAGGCTGTAGATGTAGAAACAGCCTGAGTAGAGTGAGCCTTGACCGGAAAAGGCAGATCTTTTCCTCCCGCTTGGAAGGCGAACGAGATGCAACTAGATAGCCATCTGGATATGGTGACTTTGGAAACCGGGGACCCAATTTTGTTGTCCGCAAAGGTGACAAATAGTTGATCTGACTTCCGGATATCTTTTGTTCGGTGCAGATAGAAGCGTAACTGTCTATGTACATCCAATTGATGGAATTTAAATTCTGCCTTGTTTGAAAATTGCAGAAAGAATACAGGCAACTCAATGGATTGATTAAGATTAGACACGGAAGCACTTTAGGGAGAAAAGATGGGTTCGGTCTAAGAGAAACCCTGTCCTTATGGAAGATTAAGTATGGGGGTTTAATAGAAAGGGCTTGAATTTCTGAAACTCGCCTTGCTGAAGTGATTGCTGTTAAGAAGGCTGTTTTCCAGGTCAAGAACTTCAATTCACAGGTAGCTGCAGGCTCGAAAGGTGGTGAAGTAAGGGCTTGTAGGACAAAATTGAGATCCCAGGGCATGATAGGTTCGGAGACCGGGGGACGGAGTAACAGAGTATCCTTCAGGAAAGCCTTGCAGAGTCTATCAGCCATGAGACTAGGTTCATTAGCCACATGAAAATTAGAGATCGCAGCCAATTGAACTTTGATGGTAGCTGATGCGGAACCTTGATGGAAGAGCATAGACAAAAACTCCAAGACTGAAGCCACTGGAGCTGTGTAAGGATCAATTACTTGGGTATGCACCCAAATAGGAAACCTCTTCCATTTGCTGGAATAAATCTTCCTAGTAGATGGCTTATGACAGGAAGATAAAATGTGAACCACTTCTGGTGAAAATTTATGAAGCCTAACGACGGAAGTGGAGCAGCCAGGTTGTCAACTGGAGGGTCATCAGAGAGGGGTGGAACTGTCCCAACATGTGTGTCAGTAAATCTGGTTGAGGGTCCAGAATCCAAGGAGTGTCCACAATGTATGGTTGAAGAAAAGGGAACCTGACTTGATGAGGCCAGTGTGGAGCAATCCGAATCATTCTGCTTCCCAAGGATTGCGCTTTCTGAATTACCTTTGTCAGCAAGGGAAATGGAGGGAAAGCATAAAGCAGACCGGAGGGCCAATCGTGGACCAGAGCGTCCCTGGGTGACTCCCCCTGTGGGGGGATCAGCGTGAAGTAGTTGCTGCATTTGGTATTGAGGGGGCTGGCAAAAAGGTCGCAGCAAGGCTGACCCCATCTGCTGAAGATTTGTTCTGCAACTAGACGATTCAGGGACCACTTGTAAGGCATTAGAATAGCTCTGCTTAGCCTGTCCGCAATCACATTGGACTTCCCCGGAATGTGCGTTGCCACCAGAAAACGTTGGGAAGTTACTGCCCACTGCCACACTCGCATGGCCTCTCTGCACAGGGGGTAAGACCTGGTTCCCCCTTGCTTGTTTAGATACCACACTACTGACATGTTGTCTGAGTGTATTGCAATTGTCCCTAGAGGTAGAAAACTCTGAAGTGCCTGCAACGCAAGTAGCACTGCTCTCATCTCTAGGACATTGATATGCAGATGTATCTCATGATCTTGCCACATGCCTTGGACTGTCCTGCCAAGATAATGCCCCCCCACCACATCTGGGAGGCATCCGTGGTCACTGTGGCAACTGGAATGGGTGGAACGAAGGGCCTTCCCCCGTTCAAATTGTTGGTGCAAAGCCACCAACTGAGGTCCTGCTTGCATCTGTCCGTGAGTAAAATGGGGTGAGAACGTGGACATTTTTGGAGAGACCATTGAACAAAGAGAAGCCACTGGAGAAGTCTCATGTGCAGTCTTGCTAGAGGGACCAACATAATTGTTGCTGCCATGGTCCCCAGAAGTTGGAGAACCCATCTCGCCTTCGCTTTCCTCAGGGGCATCAGGATGTGTATTTGTTGTTGTAAGATTCTAATCCTCTCCCGCGGTAAAAATGCTCGCATTTGAATGGTGTCTAATTCTGCGCCTATAAAGGTGACACTCTACGAGGGCAACAAGGCAGATTTTTCCCAATTTAGTGTTATGCCCAACTGTTGACAGAGTGATGGTAGCGTCCCTGGTTTGGACTAGCTGATGCCTGGTGGGGGCGGTAAGGAGCCAGTCGTCCAGATACAGAAACACCTGGAATCCCTGACGTCTCAAGTGAGCCGTCACCACTGCCATACACTTGGTGAACACCCTGGGGGCTGTGGTGAGACCAAAGGGTAGTGCTCGAAACTGGAAATGACTGGCTCCCAGCCAGAAGCGTAGGTGACTCCTGGATGCCCTGTCCATTTTTACATGATAGTAAGCATCCTTGAGGTCGATGGAGCACAACCATACCTCCTTTCCCAACAATGGAAGAATCGGTTGTAGTGTGACCATACAGAACTTGGACTTCTGTACATAGTTGTTTAGTCGGCTGAGATCTAATATGGGTCTCAGGTCCCCTGTTCTTTTCGGCACCAAAAAGAATCCTGAGTAAGTCCCTAATCCGATCTGGTCTGAGGGGACACCCTGGATGGCTCCTTTTTCTAGCAGCTTTGAAACCTCTAAGGCTGCTTGATCCCTTTGACTGGGTGGAACGTCTGGGATATTTCTGATTGATGGGGGGTCTGATATGAACGGAATGAGGTAACCTCCGGAAATTATATGCAAAACCCATCGGTCCTGGGTGATGCTTTTCCAGGCTTCCAGATATAATGAAATTCGACCCCCGACTGGCTCCAAATAAGCACAGGCGGGCACTCCCCTCAGGAACAAGAGTAGGGAGAGCCGCAAAAGGAATCGCGGTCTCCCGAATTGCGAGGGCCCCTCTGCCTCTAGGGCAGTGTCTCCCTGAATAATCTCCCCCTCCTCTGCCTCTGGAGGGAGACTCACCTTGTGCAGCAGGAAAAAACTTCTATGACTTCTTGAACCACATCTTCCCACCCTGCTGGGCCTTGGGGTAAGGCCTAGAAGGAAGGGAAAAACGGACCCCTATGGCAGACAGGGTCTTTCCCACTTGCTCGCACCTGGTGAGGGTGTCTTTCACTTTGGTTCCGAACAAAGAAGAACCATCAAAGGGGGCGTCAGTGAAGGAAGACGTGAAGGCCTCGGCAAAGTGACACAGGCACAGCCAGGCTTGCCTTCTAAGTGCGACTCCTGAGCTTGCTTCCCTACTCGCTTCCTCGGCTGCATACGAAATGAGCCGCATGGAGGAGTTGACAATGGAGTTGAGGGTAGACACCTGGGCATTAACCGTCTGGGCCACCGCCTCAGGGACGTTACCCGCAAGAGTATCTCCTGACTCCTTGAGGAGATCTCTCTGCAGCCGACTGAAATGAGACAGATAGTTCAGCGACTGTAAGGTAAAGGTTGCTAACAAGAGGGTACACTTCCTGTACCGGTCCACGGTCCTAGACTCCTTGTTAGGAGGATGGATGGAGGAAGAAGTCTCTGCTACTTCCTTCTGAGTGGCCGCCACCACCATGGCATCTACAGGGACTCCTTTGGACAAGAACTCCTTACCCTGGGGAGCAGAAAGAAACGTGTTGGGGCACCGGGGTACGGGCTCCACAGAATCAGGGTTTTCCCACACCCTTCGACAAATTAAATCAAGGAGCTCATTGAAGGGTGGGGACACCCAGGAGGCGGAGGGTTGAGCACCAAAGGCCTTAAGGAAGACCGACTCCTCCTCGGAAGGGGATTTGGATGGCCAGTCACCTCTTTGTTTCAGTATCTCCAGGATGTCGGAGAAGGAAACATCATCAGAGGATGACTTGGGGGACCCCTCTGATTCCTCGAGGTCAGTATCAGAGGTGAGGGATTCATCCTGGGAGTCTATGCACTTCCTCTTGCACCTTTTCTTTCTAGGGGGCTCCTCAGGCACGAACTCTGAAGGACCCCCAAAAAGTTGGGGACCACTCATGGGGGTATCCCTAGGCCTTGGTGCTCTGGTATCCCTGGATAGGTGATGATCCGAGGCTCTCACTGGAGTGGTAGGGGACAGAGTGACCGATCCGCCTGATGTAGCTGATGATCTGGCCAGTGCAGTCTGCATGGCCTCGAAGGCTGGTCCCCCTGAGTCCGAGGACCGGCCAGCCTCCGAGACCATGACGGGAGTCGGAATTACTCGAGCCGAGGCACCGAGAGGGAGGCTCGGAACCAAAATATGTCCCGAGATGTCCCCCCTCGGGCCCGACTGAAGAATCTCGAGTCCCGAACCCCGAGGACGGAGCCAACAGGGTCGGAGCCAATGTCGGCACCGATGAAGCCGGAGGGGCCATCGGAACTGGACTAGCAACATCACATGGCGTGGAACACTCCAGCTCCGAAAACAGAGATGTGCTCGGAGGAGGAATGGTCGAAGCAGGGGTCGGGACGGGCTCCGGAGCCGAAAACAATTTTGCCAAAACCGATGACTGGAGGAGCTTTTGGACCACCCTATCAACATCCATATCCAAAAGGGTTCTGGAGGATTTGGAGGACAGGGAAGAGATCGAGATCTCCTCCCAGAAGAAACTGGTCTGAGACTGGGCGATCGGCTCCGAAGAGGTTCCAATATAACAGGAGCCGACGCCGGTTCCATCACCACCGACACTTCCTGCAGCCCCGAGAACAATGGAGCCGAGGAGGTCGATGCAATTTTTGTGACTTTCTCCGGAGGCTCCGATGAGACTGATGGAGCTGGAGATCTCTTTTTAGACTTAGATGATTTAGACTTGGCGCTGGAAGAAGAATCTAAGACCTCTTCGAAAGAGGGTTTCAAAAGTCCCTTTAGGATCAGCTTATTCTTTCTCTCTTGGAGCACTCTGGGACTGAATGCATGGCAAAAACTGCAGGACTCCTGCAGATGAATGGCTCCCAGGCAATAGACACAAACAGAATGCCCATCGGTGATGGACATTTTGTACCCACATTTTGAGCACTTTTTTAAACCGGAAGGTTTGTGCTCTTTGGAATCTTTAGACATAATCACCAGCAAAAAAACAACAACGCGACCTAAGAGAAAATCTGACAGGAAAGACTCGCAAACACTCAACACCACAAAAACGTGGGAATCAGACAAGGTTGAAACGTACACACACTCTAAAGAACAACTATTCCAAAACCTCTAACTAAAACGGTTAATGACTACAAGGGTTGGAGAACGACAATCAAACCTGCAATTTAAACGGCTTGACATACAGAAGGAAAGGACTAGGTCCTCTAACTGAAACGGGCTTAGCCCGAGGGAACAGTTATCGGGATACCACAAACACGCACACTACCAAAAAACTAACCAACACTAAAGACAATAGCTATGAAAATAGCTTTTTTGTTTCACAGCAATACATTTTCTCAAGACAAGAAAAAAGGTACTTAGCCACAGCCAAGAGTGAGACCACGTCCAAGCTACACGAGCGGCAAACGAGATCTGGGGATATGGAGCAGTGCACCAAGGGATACCTGCTTAGCCCAGCCAATAGAAGACTTCGAGCTAGAAAAGTTGGCCGAGTCGGAGCCGATATTCGGCTCTGAACCCACGGGTAAGAATGTAGGCGAGATAGGACTACATAACATCTTTAGTTATGCCCTTGATACAAAACGAAGTTGCAGTTATGCCCAAACACAGCACTTTGCCAAAACATATACAGTCGACTTGCTTTATTTCTGCCTAATGTGCCCTTTTCTTTTATTATATTCGTTTTTCCCATTTAAGCCCTTTTTTATGCCCAATGTACTTTCCTTGTGCTCATTTTACTCTAAGCATGTACTGAAAAATATAGTAGAACCAAACCACAGCCAGTATCCAGAAAGAAGAAACTTTTAATGGTGAGCGCTTTCGTGACAAGTTTTGCTGCTTCATTAGACAACACAACATCTCTTTACTTTGGTATTCAAAATATATTCCAACCAATAAAAACTCCTATATAGTTAACAATCAATTAAAAGCATTAACAAGAAAATTAAAATTTAAAACCATAGATACAAATTGCCATCTTCCTAAGTTCCTTGACTGTAAAACTGGCTTTATGGAAGCCTTACAATTGAGCCCCTTCCCCACCGTAGATCTCATCCTAATTATCCATTCTAATTCAGCTACTTCTGTCCTATTGGAAACATCCTCTCTCCTTTCATTATTTCTGTTTCTATGGCCATAAATCTAAATGCGTGTGTACTATCATACTTGGCTACATGTTTAGCCAATACATCTGCCCCCCCCCCCCCCCCCCCATATATATCATAAATGTGTTCTCTCATCCTTTGCTTTAACATACGGTTGGTTTTGCTTATATAGTATGAACAACATACTATACAGTGCACCAAATAAACAAGGTTGCTAGTGTTACAGTCAGCGAATACTCTAAATTCTATTGTCATCCCTGTATCAGGATGAACAAAAGTGCTACTGCTATCGATATACTGACAAAAGTTACAGTTGGAACCACCAGTAAAAGTGCCTCTGTTCCTATTATAGGAATTATCTGATGAGTCCCTGGGGTGACATAACCTTTTTAAAGATTTTTTATTTTTATAGGCAAAGGTGGGGTTGTCTCCCATGATCTGTCTAATTCCATCTTCAAAGCATAATACTGCCCAGTTCTTCCTATAAACTTCTTGCATGAGATTCACATTACTTGAGTGGGTAATGGGTGTCACAAAGGCGCATCCAGGCCTGTCTCCTAAGAGAGATGCCTGAACCCGCTGCACTACTTGTTCCATCTGCTGCATATGATATAAGCCTCATGGATGGGTTCATTACTGAATTTAGGGTGGCGAACTGAGCATTGACTTTATCTGGCGCTGCATCAGCTACAGCTCCTTGGAGGGAGTCTGATAGTTCTTTTAGCAGGTCCCTCTGCAATGCACTGAAATAGGTAAGGTAATTCAGTGACCACAAGTTAAAGCTCGCTGACAAAAGGATGCACTTCCCATACCTATCCATGGTCATAGAGTCCTTATTAGGAGGATGATAGAGGAGCTGGTCTCGGTAAGCTCCTTTTTAGTGGCCGCCGCTATGACCATGGCATCAACTGCAACACCTTTTGTCAAAACGTTCTTATCCTTAGGTGATGTAATGTACTTATTTGGCCTCCTAGGAGTAGGCTCTATGGTGTCTGGGGTGTCCCAAGCCTTCTGAGAGACTAATTCTACAAGCTCATCAAAAGGAGGAGTCAGCCACGAGGTTGAAGGGTGAGACCCATAGGCCTTCAGGTATACCGACTCCTCGGCCAAAGGGGAGCAGACTGCCAATTACCTCTCTGCTTTAAAATTTCCAGGATGTCTCCAAAAGAGACATCTTCAGGAAGTGAATGTGGAAACCCTTCTGCTTCATCGAGGTCGGTATCAGATGTGATGGAATCCTCTGGGGATTCCAGATGCTTCCGCTTGCATCTTCTCTTCTGAGAGACCTCCTCATTGGGATATTCTGGGGAGGTTTCAGAAGATCGGGGTGTCCTCTGCTGGACATCCAGAGGCCTAGGGTCGCTATGGGCCTGTGAAGAGGGTAGATGAGAATACAAAGACACCTGGTCAGAGGTGGGAGGAAGATCCGAGGGAGATTGTGTCTCAGACTGAGAAGTAGTCAGAACTTACCTCATAACTTCAAAGGCAGTCCGCCCCTGCTCGGAAGAACTCACCAGATCTGACAAGCGAGTTGTCTGAGCTGATGGAATATCCACAGCAGAAGATGGAAGCTCCAAAGCAGAGAAAGGAGCTGAACTCACCCGAGCCAAGCCCTCAAGAGGCAGTATTGGATCCGGTGAAATCCAAAGCAGCCCCTAGACCCAACTAGAGAGTGTTGGTTCCCAGAGGTCTCCTGCTCCGACTGCGTGGAAACACTTGAGGCAAATACTAGATGCAAAGAAGCTATACAGACCTGATACAGATGCTGGATGTGGGAATCTTCCAGCTCCAAAACCTCTGAACAGATCACATGAGGAGCACACACCAAGGGGGAAGGCTGTGTCTGATCCGTTCCCGTTGGACTCGAATCCGATAATAATTTGGCTAAAGCAGGCATCTTCAAAAGTGTCTCCTCCACCCTATCCACATCTTCGTCTGACAGACTAATGGTGGACTGAGTAGACATGGTAGGTGACCTGGATCTTGCTAAGAATAGTGATATAAGCTGAGAGTAGACTGGTTTCAAGGAAGGTGATCGGCTCCTACATCTGAATTCAGAAGGTAAGGTCGACTTTGGAGGCAAAGGATCTTGCTGCTTCGAAGACTCAGTCATCTGTTCCGATGCTTTTTCTGGAGCCAACAGTTTGGGAGCTTTCTGTATTGGCTCCGAGAAGGATCTCAGCTCTGAAGAAGCTTACTTTTTTGGTTTGTCCAGTTTTTCAGACTTTGAAGATTCAGGCTATAATATAGCCTCAGATAAATGCCAATGCCCTATGGTTGAAACTATGGCAGATGGAGCATGACTCTTTTAAATAAAGAAGCCTCAAGCAATAGACACACAATGTACAAATTGCTAAGGGACATCTTCTTTACACATTTCTCACACTTCTTGAAGCCCAAGGGCCTCCCTTTCTTGTTTTTGAGACATACCTAAAAAGGAATTTACTCAGATGAGAAGAAAGAGAGGACACACACACACACACACACACACACACACACACACACACACACACACACACACACAGCTTAGAAACAGTCCTCTAATTAAAAAAACAGAAAAAAGCAAACTTTTTTTGGATAGTTAGAAAGGTGTTAGACCATCCTCTAACTAAAATGGACACTTGTTAGATGTCCTCTAACTTAAATGGACACTAACTACTATTAAAAAGGGAAGAAAAAAGACTAACTAATAGTCGCTATGAATAAAAGGAATATTATTTAGGAGAATGAAAGTGTTAGAACGTCCTCTAACTGAAAAAGACATTCATTAGGTGTCTTCTAACGGACACTAACAACTATTACTGATAGAAGAAAGAGTAAAAAACAATTATTATTTCATGATAACGACAATTTCTTACAGTTTTTTGGGAAAAGATTAAGCACTTAGCCCAGAGCTGCATCTAACCTTTTCGCTGTTTGGCAAATGAGATCTGAGGTAATAAGCGGGTTGCATTACGGGTAAAAAATAGGCCCACGAGCTTTGCTGAAGACCTCGAGCTTGCATAATGGCCGAGATGGATCTGATGGATCGGATCTGACCCATCAGTGAGAATAAAGGCGAGACTGACAACATCATATCTACTATTATGGAGATCAGGAGAAATGTAGGAGAAATAAGCTTACAGCAAGGAATATAAACTATGAGTGGGAAATGGAAAGTACAGTTGTATGCACTTACCATAAATGTAGATATTCGAGTGTATTCACTGTTGCAGTCATCACATTTGAGCTATCTGCTTGCAGTAGCCCTCAGTCAGCCTGATTATCAAAGTCTTGGGTCCTGCATCAGTTGCTGAGTCCTGCGTCGGTTGCTGTCTCATCTTCCATGACGTCAGGTAGTCAGGGGTATAAAGCATGCAGCCGATGCCATTACACCAGTTTTTCCTGCCTAGATGCCAGGTGCCCCCCTAATGGGAAGCAATTAAATATAAATATATATATAGTTATATATATACATATATATATATATATATATATATATATATATATATATATATATACATATACATGGATATATATATATATATATATATATATATATATATATATATATATATATATATATATATATATATATATATATATATATATATATATATATATCCAAGGTTATACCTCCAACAAAAAAGCAAATACACCAAAAATTTTTAAGCATAGTAAAGGAGAATAGATGTATAGCCAAAAGAAGGCAGGGGGCTGGAAGGAGGGTAACCAGGACTGCAACAGTGAATACACTTGAACATCTACATTTATGGTAAGTGTACACAACTGTACTATGTTGTTCGTGTTTCACTGTTGCAGTCATCACATTTGGGTAGATTCCCAAAGCTAAGGATGGGAGGAGGAATTTAGATAGCATTAGGACCAGCTATAAGGCCCTGCAAGACTGCAGTGGCAAAACCAGCTCTGGATTTAGAGAAAATTGGCAAATGGTAATGCTTGGTGAAAAGTATGTACAGAACTCCAGATAGCAGCTTCTAGGATGTCCCTGGTAGGGACACCTCTGAGAAAGGCTGTAGAGGTAGATGCAGCCCTGGTAGAGTGTGGTCTTATCCCCTGTGGGATAGGTTTTCCATGGTGTTTATAGCAGAAATGAATGCAATGACCTATCCATTTAGAAATGGTTTGCTTTGAAATGGCCTTCCCCTCTGCACCTGCAGCAAATGCCACCATCAGCTGTTCAGATTTCCTTTGAGGTTTAGTCCTGTCCAAGTAAAATCTAAGTTGTCTGTGCACATCTAAGGAGTGCAGTATCCATTCCCCTTTGTTCTGTGGGTTAGAAACGAAGGTTGGCAAATGAATGGACTGATTAAGAGCCACAATGGATACTACCTTGGGCATGAAGGAGGGACTAGTCCTGAGGGACACCTTGTCGCATGAAATATGATGAAAGGCTCCACTGCCATAAGGGCCTGTAATTCAGACAACCTTCTTGCTGAAGTGATTGCTAAAAGGAAAGCTGTTTTCCAAGAAAGGGATTTTAAATCTGCACTTGCAGCTGGCTCAAAAGGAGGTAGAGTGAGTTTTTCCAATACAAAGTTAAGGTCCCAGGCTGGAGTTGGGGCTCTCCTGGGTGGTCTTAAGTTTTTGGCCCCTCTGAGGAACTCCTTCAGCAGTGGATGAGAGAATAGGAGTTGTTCTGTGTTGTAATGAGCTGAAATGGCTGAGGCATGAATTTTGATGGAGGAAAAGGAAAGGCCCTTGTGAAGCATCTCAGTTAAGCATTGAAGAATCTGAGGTAAATTAGTCGCTGCTGTGCCCATCCCTTGAGTTTGGTTCCAGGAACAGAATCTTTTCCATTTTTCAGCATAAGATTTTCTAGTACTAGGCCTCCTTGCCTCCAGAATGACATCCAACACGTGTTTACTGAGGGATGGTAATGGAGAGGTCAAGTAATTAGCCAGGCTGCCAGGTTCAGGGTTTGAAGATGAGGATGCAGAATCCGGCCCTCCTGCTGGGACAGCAGGGTAGGGGTCTGAGGCAGGTGCCAGCAGTGACACACTGCACAAGAGGGGCATCAGTGTTGGCGTGGCCAGTCTGGTGCAATCAGTATCGTCCTTGATTTGTCCTGTTTGATCTTTAGCAGTACTTTGGTGAGGAGAGGCAGAGAAGGAAAGGCATAAACTGATAGATTTTTCCAGGTGAAGGACAGGGCATCCACTTTCCAAGCTTGTTTGTGGGGAGTCCTTGTGCAGAATTTGTCCAATTGGTAGTTCTGCGGGAGGCAAACAGGTCTATATCTGGGCTTCCCCGTTTGTTTATCAACATGTTGAAAGTCTTTGGTTCCAGTTTCCACTCCTGTGGGTCTATGAGATTTCTGCTTAGTTCATCTGCCAGTGTATTTAGCTTTCCTGGCAGGAACTGAGCCTGTAGGTGCAATTGGTAGCTCAAGACTGTGTTCCACAGAGCCATGGCTAGTCTGCAAAGGGAGTATGAATGGGTACCCCCTTGCTTGTTTATGTGCCACATAACAGTGGTGTTGTCAGTCTTTACCATTAATTGTCCTGGAAGAATGTGGTCCTTGAAGGTTGTCAGAGCCTTCTGTACAGCTAACATTTCTTTTTGATTGATATGCAGATGCATTTCACTCTGGTTCTATTTGCCCTAAATACACTTCCCTGTCAGGTGAGCCCCCCCATGCACAGTCTGATGAGTCTGTTGTTAGGGTTTGGGCGGCAGGGATAGAGTGAAGGGTAGTCCTTTATTTTGGTGGCAGGCCTCTGCCCACCAAAGAAACTATAACTGTAGACAAGGTATGATAGGAATCATTGCTTCCAGATCCTGAGAATGTTGACACCATAGGCTTTTTAGATACCATTGTAGTTTCCTCATATGCAGTCTTGCATATGGAATTAGGAGAACACAGGAGGCCATGAACCCCAAGGCTTACAGTATTTGCCTTGCAGATAGCAGAGTTTTTGGGGCCATTAGTTTGAAGAAAGCTGTCAAATGAATTTGTTTCTCTGGTGTGAGGAAAGCTGAGGAATCTGGGAAGTTGTGTTCAAGCTTGCTCCCAGGAATATAATTTGCTGACAGGGTACAAGATGTGATTTATTTTCGTTTATGGTGTACCCAAGATAAGTCAACACCTTTTGTACAAATGCCAGATGATTCAAAAATATGTCCTGGCTTTCTGCCTGAATTAGACAATCATCCAAGTATGGGTATATTTGAATATTTCCATGCCTGCAAAAATGCAGTGACTGGAGCTAGGCACTTTGTGAATACCCTGGGCGCAGTAGATAAGCCAAAGGGCGGTGTAGAGAACTGATAGTGCATGTAGCCTGCTTTGAAGTGTAGGTATCTTCTGCAAGATTCCCTGATTGGAATGTGCAGGTAGGCTTCCTTTAAATCCAGTGTTGCCAACCAGGCAATCCTTCCCTAGCATAGGAAGCAACTGGTGAAGAGTTAGCATCTTGAATTTTGGGATCACCAAAAAGGTGTTTAGGATAGAAAGGTCCAGGATAGGGCGCCATGAATTGTCTTTTCTGGATACCAGGAAAAGTCTTGAGTAGAAACCTTGTCTCTTTTCCTCTTCTGGTACAGTTTGCTTTTGAGCCTCTGCTCACTGATTTGGGGGTAGATCTGTCCAACCATTTGGGGTTGGTAACGTGTAGAAGTGCAATCTGTATCCTTGGGAAACTATATTTAAAACCCATTTGTCCTGGGTACTGAGTTCCCAGTTTGTCTGCAGAGCAATCTTTCCCCCTAAAGGAGCAGTCAGTTGAGAAGGGCTTGGAAGTTTTAAAGTTAAGTCATTGAGACAGTTTACCATAGGAGGGAGTCTTACTACTCCCTGATTTGGAAGTGGGAGCCCCCCACTGCTTAGTCCTGTGTGTACCTTGGGACTGAAGCCTGGGTGTTCTGCAGGTTCTGGGTTTGGACTGAGAAGGCCTGGAAGAGGCAGGAAAGGACCAATTCTTAGAGGGCCAATGCTACTAATTCTTGGAGGCTGTACTTGTAGGAAATCTTTAACAGTTTGCATAGATTTAGCTTTTTCCTCCATCTTTTTAAGTACTTCTGCTTTGTTGCCAAACGGACGGTCCTGATTTAAGGGAGCATCCAGAAATTTAGCTTTAACATGATCTGGCAAAGATTGCTCCTTAAGCCAAGCATGCCTTCTAAGTACAGACCCAGTGACAGCAGCCCTGCAAGATGCCTCTAGTGAATCAAAACCACATTGCAAAGTATGTTTTCCAACGTGTTCAGCAGAATGCATTAAATCCTGTAAATCCTTATTTTCAGCACAGTCAGGAATCAACATAATTTTCTGTTTAAGCAATCCAATAATATGCTGCTGATACTTTAACATATGAAACTGGCAGTTTAAGGCCCTAATGGCCAAGGTTGTAAAAGTGTATACCTTCTTACCCCATCTATCCAGCGCCCTGGAATCTCTATCAGAGGGGGGTAGGATTTTTGGCAGTAGTAGCCTTAATGCCCTTGGGTCCCTGTGAAATGGTCTCAGGATCTGCAGTAGGATTTTGGATTTTTAAAAAGGAACTTGTGAGAGTCAGGAACCCTGTAATATCTATCAGGTTTTCTGGGAGCAGGAGGTAAAGAGTCACGGGCCAAGCTTAATTCCAAAAAACGTATAGTCAACAATGTCCAGTACAGGGGGGATAGCTAAAGGCCTGTGTTGGGGCAGCAGTAAGAAATCCCTAAGCCTCTTTTTAGAATCAGAGTAATCCTGGCTTTCCCAGCAGAAATGCTCCCTAAGAGTATGCAAGGTTTCACCAAAAGAGAAATCCTCTGGAGGGGAAGCAGGGTGAATAGAGTCCTCAGCATCAGAATCCTCATAGGTAGATAAAGGTAAATCCTGGTCATCAGAGGAAACAGAAATTTCAGAATCCTGATCAGAAGTATCATAAGCAAATTCAGTCCTAGGTCTCTTAGAGGCGGGAGGTTGGCTTCCCCTGATTAAAGTAATAAGGTCTTCAGCCGTTCTTATCATTTGTTTTTTAAGCATAGACGCCTGACCATGCGGTCTGGGTGTTGGTTTTCTAGGCATGGATCGAGTTTTAGGCCTTGAAGAAGAAGATGGCGTAGGTTTAATATGTAAGTCAGTAAGCCTGAATACACACTCAGAAGCCGGTGCCTGCACAGCGGCTCCGGACCCATCCAAGGTAGAGACATCCACAGGTTCCAAAGTTGAAACATCTTGCGGCATACTGGACTCCGAATGGGTCTCAGTAGAGGCCTGCGAATCTGAAGTAGCGGGTATCAGGGGCTGCAAAAGAGCCTCACTGAGTACCGATGAACTGGCGACTAACTTAGAAGCGTCATCGGCAGCTTTGGACCTAGGCGGTCTGTCTCTGTCTTTATCTTTGCGTTTTTTTCAGAATGTCGGTAGTCGGGTGGCTTACCGAAGACATATTTGGATAGTTGAACCAAGTACCAAAATATTTAGAAGTGTAAATATACCGAAGACAAACAGTTCATTGTTTGAAAAAGGCACAAAACCGACAGCGAGGTACATCGTGGTCAGGGCCTAAGCAAGGAATACAGTACGACTGAAAATCTTTCTGAGGTATTTGCTTTCCACAAGAAATACAATTATTGACTTTTACTGACATTGGTTTAGGGCAAGAAAAAGTTTCCCCAACGGGGTACTTAGCTTTAGTTGAAGACTTTGGTTCTGAAACTCTAAAACGAAAATTTCAGGAGTTGTCCGACCGGCACTTGCGAACTGCTTCTGCTTCGGGCACCGCACGGCAAGAAAGACTGGTGTAATGGTGTTGGCTACATGCTTTATACCCCTGACTACCTGATGTCATGGAAGATGAGACAGCAACCAACGCAGGACCCAAGACTTTGATAATCAGGCCGACTGAGGGCTACTGCAAGCAGATAACCCAAATATGATGACTGCAACAATGAAACACAAAGAACATCCTGATTTGCAATACTAAACATTCATTATGAGGATTTAGAGGGAAACAAAGAACACAAAGGTGTAGAATTCTGAAGAAACATGAGAACATTTAGGATGGAAGATGTGAATTCAGTAGGAGGAACTCAGATAAAATTTACATATTATTCCCAAATAAACAGTAACTTGGTTATATTATACTTCACAGGAGCATGTGCAATTCACTGCACGCTTTGAGACACATTCAATAACTATATCAAACTGTATACCAATAAAAATTAAGATAAAGATGCAGGACAATGAAGTAAAAAATGAGACATTATTTTTAAATATATACCTGCTAAAAAGGGACAAAATGAAAGAAAGGGTAGTGGATATAATTCATGAGCTATTACAAAAGATAGAAATTACTTCAGAAAGGATAGTTAGTGAGTGAGATAACATGAAAATAGATTTTAAAAGCATGGTAGAAATTAGAGAGAAAGAAGTACGGGAAAGACATAATAGGAATTACTTAGAGGTCTTGACAAAGTTTAAAGTACTGTAGAACAATGGGAATCTCACAGAACAAGAAAAAACAGCAACTACAGAGTGTTAAAGGAAAACTAAAGGAATACTTGGGACAATATGCATGCATTTATAAATGTTGCTGTTAAGAAAATAGTTTACAATAACTCTATAATGCAAAAACTGTTAGCACAATAATTTAGGCAACAGAAATTGGAAAGAGTTGCAGCCAAACTTAAGAAGCCTATGATGAGAGAAATAATCAACATATTCTACATAGGTGAAAGCGATATTTTGGATCTTTTTTTCAAAGTTTGCATAATGCAGAGGAATGGTAAACCACATAAAGACACAAATGGAAATATTTATGAAAGACTTCATTATGCCAAGGTTAGATGAAGATGAGGCCCAAAATTTGGTTGCTAATCGGAAGACAGTAATAAATACGGTGACTTAGAATCAATCAACAGTGAAGTCTCCAGGAATAAATGGTATTCCTGTAGTAACTGCAAGTTAGGAAGGAAGAGAGTGAAAAAGATCTGGAAGGTTTTGTTTCACAATATTTTAAAAGGAAGGGGAGTACCAGCATCTTGGAAGAAAGTAGTGCTGACTGTATTACTGAAAGAGTGCAAAGACCCTTTAGATCAAGCTTCATATAGACCCAAACTCAAAATATATGTCTATATTAGCTCAGAAAATGGCAAAGATGATACCAAAAGTGATAGATACAGCTCAATGTGGTTATGTGAAAGAAAGGAGGGACGGCAAACATTTGATAACATTAACATATCAATGATGATGATTCAGAGGAAAGTGGAGTATTAGAAAACACCATTAATATTAGTGAGACTTGATGCAGTGAAATCCTTTGGTAGAATCAGCTGGGATTTTAGAAGTAGGCCAATGGCAACATTTGCATTTCCCTGATAAAATAATAGGGTTAATAAGGAGGAAATGTGAAGGGTCAGAGGCAAGAATCAAGGTAGGAGGGTTCATCTCCAACAAGTTGCATTTGAACAAAAGAACTGGTGTGTGATGTCCTCTTTCCCCTGTAATTGCTTTAAAAAATAGGAGGTTCAGAAATTCAAGTATATTACTGGTATGGCAGTCAAGAAAAGTTGGTCTTATTTGCAAATGATATTACTTGGTATCTGATAAATCCAGAATGGGGCATTTTGGTGTTGTGGGACATTTTGAAACAGTTTCAAGTCTTTTTGTGATATAAAATAAATGAAGATAAAATGAAAGCTGTAACAGTAAACTACACACCCATGTATGAACTGTTTCAGCAATACCCATACTTATAGGAACATAAAATAAAGTAGCTGAAGTATGTAAACTTATGCATTAAGAAAGATTCTGCTATGTCAGCTAAATATATGATAGAAAAGAACAAATAGAAGATAATACAAACATTAAGAAATCAGAAGCTGCTGATTACTGTTATGCTGTCCTTTTAGTCTTATTTGTGGGTCAGGCATATTTCATCATTGTGGATGACTATTAATACAGAGTTGAAGGAATTTAGGAGAGGAAGACAGCAAGAGTTATGTGGGATAAGCCAATTTTTCCATAGAACAAGGTGGTTTAGGGTTAGCCAATTTGAACAGGTTACTTTAAAGCTACTCAGTTAAGGCTGGTATGCATAAATCAAGCAAAGGTACAAAAGGATGAAGACTAAATGTAAGGAATTTATGAGATAAAGAGTGTCTAGGATTGCTGATGAAAGTTCTTAAAAGATCAGTAACTACCACAGAGAATATTATATTATATTGATAAAGTAGCAGAAAACATTCCAAGAACTACATCAACATAAGGAAGGGCAAATGTGATTTTGCAAAGGATGTATGCAAGTAGAGGCATAGAAATAGGCAAGAGGACATTAGCAAAGAAACCAAGGAAGTTGGAGCAAGCAACTTGGGATGGAAAGGTAACAGAGTGAGATGAGGCTAGGCAGGAGTTTATACTGCAGGTTAGAGATTGCCTTCCCTATCAAGGATTGATAAAAGAACACAGGCAAAGACCAGAGAGAGAGAGAGAGAAGTATTAAGTGAAAGACTAGCTATGTAAAAGTTTCTAGTTAAGTCTAGAACAAAATACGTTGCTAAAAATGGGATATTAGTAGTACATATAACGCAATCACAGGGATAGAGAAAGGAGATTTTACTATAAAAATCAAACAAGTGAGATCAGAAAAGATTGGGAAAAAAAGCGACTAGAATGGCAAATTACAAAGAAACAACAGAAATATATCAATAGGGCTGCCAAGTATGCATCAAAGTCCAGAAGATTTAGGATTTCCAAATGGAAATGTTTGCATAAATATTTTGTACCCCAAGTAAACTTCAGAGAATTTTTCCTTATGAAGATAGCAAATGTTGGAGATGTGATGGGGAAGACAGAGGAAACTACGGACGTTTCTAGGGGATATAACAAATTGGCTGATTTTAAAATTTCTCTACAAAGTACTTTAACAGATATATTGGGAAAACGAATGGTAGTAACTAAGAAGTTTATTCTTTTCAGTTGGGAAATAGGATCTAAATTGTCTAGACATTGTAACACCTTACTCTGTTTAAAATTATGGGTGATCATAAGCAATTACTAGAAAGAAGATATCAAAATCTAACCTAACCACAATGGAAGCTTTAAATATTACAAAGAAGATAAGAAAACAAAGGTAGGCTCTTTAAAAAAGAAAAGGAGCACATTTCATAGAAATAAATGGAATTTGCAAGAACAATACATGCAGAATAATGCTCAGGACAAGAAGTGGATTCAACAGATGGTAGAAATTGAACAATTTATGTAATGCTGGAATGGATGAAAATTGTTGAAAAGAAAACATATGTATACTACATGAGGCTAATAGAAATTAAAAAAAAAAAAAGGGCGACCTTACACAAACACAAACAACCAAATAAAATTGTGTGTGGTATAGTCCAAGGGAATTAGAACCAAAACCAAAAATACTGTATAAAAATAATACTTTATTGACAAAACAACAAAAATAATTAAAGCATTAATTTTATACAGTATGTTTTTGGTTTTGGTTCCATTCTCTTGCACTATACTACACACAATTTTACTTGATTAATAATAGAAATTGTTAGTATGTATGCTTTCACTTCTACTGATTTATGTGAACTAATGTCGCTACATAAAATGCGACAATTTAATAAAAATGTTTTGAAAAAACACTGTCTCAATAGGGCCTTCCCTAAAAATGAGACTTGGCTCAACAGATCCTATAATATTAACAAATATTATAAAAACAGATAAAATGAAAGAAATAAGTAAATGCATAGGAAACCCAGGCACAGTTACAGAGGGGAAACGGATACAGCTAAGTAATGGTCTGTATTCTGCAGGGTAAAGAATCAAAAGGTACTGCCAGTCTATTAAATGCTGGTGAGACTAATATGGAATACTGTGTGCAGTTCAGGAGACTTAACAAGGAAAAAGTACAGTTTTGTACCTACCATAAATGTAGATGTTCGAGTGCTAATACAGCTGCAGTCATAACAGATGGGTTTTCCTGCCGTCAGGCAGGTCCTCGGTCAGCCGAATTCCAAAGTCTAGGTCCGGCGTTGGTTGTCGTCGCTTCTTCCTTGACGTCAGTGCGACAGGGGTATAAAAGAACCAGCCGACGCCATTTTCTTCAGTTTTTCTTGCCCCAGATGTCAGGTGCCCCCAGAAGGAAGGCAATACATAAATTTATGTAATAATCAAAAAACAGTAGTTGAAAGCAAATACACCATAAATGAATACCCCAATCAGGTTGTATGAGGAGGTGTTAGCCAATAGGCCTGTCCCAAGAGGGGAAGGAGGGAGGGAAACCTGGACTGCAGCTGTATTAGCACTCGAACATCTACAGTTATGGTAGGTACAAAACTGTACTATGTTCATCGTGCATACAGCTGCAGTCATAACAGATGGGTAGAATCCCAAAGCTAAAAAAGGGGTGGTAGGCACTAGGTGGAACTAGGAGGAGCCAGGATGCCCTGCAAGACTGCAGTGGCAAAGCCTGCTCTGGTTTTGGAGTATAATGGTAGGTGATAGTGCTTGGAGAAGGTATGCACAGAACTCCAAGTGGCTGCTTCCAAAATATCTTTGGTAGGAACCCCTCTGAGGAAAGCTGCAGAGGTAGCTGTGGCCCTTGTGGAATGAGATCTGATGCCTGCAGGTACAGTTTTACCATGAAAAGAGTAACAAAAGCGTATGCAGTGGGCTATCCATTTTGAGATAGTCTGTTTGGAAATTGGCTTCCCTTGAGCTCTTGTAGCATAGGACACAAAGAGTTGCTCTGATTTTCTGAAAGGTTTTGTTCTGTCCAAATAAAACAGCTGTCTGTGGATGTCCAAGGAATGTAGCAGTCTCTCCCCTTTGTTTTGAGGATTAGGGTAAAAGGTAGGTAAGTGGATAGCCTGATTCAAAGCTACCCTGGATACCACCATTGGCATAAAGGATAGATTGGTTCGTAAGGAAACTCTGTCCTGATGGAAAATGATGAAAGGCTGCACAGCCATGAGGGCTTGTAGTTCCGATACCCTGCGAGCTGAGGTGATAGCCAGAAGGAAGGCTGTTTTCCAGGACAAATATTGCAGTTCTGTTGAGGCAGCTGGCTCAAAAGGAGGCAAGGTCAGTTTTTCTAGAATGAAATTGAGGTCCCAAGCAGGTACTGGTTGTTTCCTTGGGGGTTTTATATTCTTAGCCCCTCTGAGGAACTGTCTTAAGAGGGGGTGAGAGAATAAAGGAGGATCAGTGTTGTATTCTGCAGAAATGGCTGAGGCATGGATTTTGATGGAGGAGAATGAAAGTCCACTGCTTAACATCTCAGCTAGATAATGTAATACTTGAGGTAAATTCAGTATTCCAGGATTTTGGCCCTTTTTCTCATTCCAGGCACAAAACCGTTTCCATTTTGCGGAGTAAGCTTTTTTAGTAGAAGGCCTTCTGGCCTCCAAAATGACATCCTGCACCTCCTTGGAGAGTAGGGTCTGTTGTGAAGTTAAGGAATCTTCCATGCGGCCAGATTGAGTGTTTTCAGCTGACTGTGAAGAGTTTTGAAGCTGTGCTGAGTCAGAAGAAGAGGCATTAGAGGTAGGATCCATGGTGGGGAATGCGTCAGGCTCCTCAGGAGTGGGTACCAGTGTTGTCTTGGCCAGTCTGGAGCAATGAGAATCATCTTTGATCTGTCTGCTCTGGTTTTTAATAGAACTTTGGGCAGCAGAGGAAGAGGTGGAAAGGCATAAACTGTCATTGTTGTCCAACTGAAAGAGAGCATCCACTCTCCAGGCCTGTGGATGAAAGGTCCTTGAACAGAATTTTGCCAATTGGTGATTTTTGTGGGAGGCAAAAAGATCTATGTCTGGCCTTCCCCATGCTTGAATTATCTCTGTAAAAACTTGAGGATGCAACTTCCATTCGTGTGGATCTGTCATATTTCTGCTTAGGTTGTCTGCCAGCGTGTTTTCCTTGCCTGGCAAGTACTGTGCTTGAAGTTCGATTTGTAATTCCAGAGCCATGTTCCAAAGAGACATGGCCAGCCTGCATAGGGGGTATGAATGGGTTCCTCCCTGCTTGTTTATGTACCACATTACTGTGGTGTTGTCTGTCCTTATCAATAGTTGACCTGGATGCAGAAGGTTTTTAAAAGCTATAATAGCATTTATTACTGCTAGCATTTCCTTTTGATTGATGTGTAGGTGCTTTTCTTTTTGGGACCATTTGCCCTGAATGCACCGATCTGTCATGTGCGCCCCCCCCCCAGGCGTAGTCTGAGGCGTCTGTTGTGATGACTTGATTTGCTTGAGGCTTGCAGAATGGGAGACCTGTGTTTCTTTGGCATGCTTGAGCCCACCACAGAAATTCCTTTTGAAGACATGGAATCAGTGGTATTATTGTTTCCAAACTGTGGCTGTGTTGAGACCATAAGGTTTTTCAGGTACCACTGAAGTTTCCTCATATGCAGCTTTGCACATGGGATTAGTAGGATGCAAGATGCCATGAATCCCAGAGCCTGCAGGATTTTCCTTGCAGTCAGCCTGGTGAAATTTGCTAGTTTTCTGAAGTATTGAGTTAGTTGCCCCTGTTTCTCTGGCGTGAGGTAGGCCATCTGGGTGTTTGTGTCCAAGTTGGCACCCAGGAAAATTATTGTTTGAGAGGGTATTAGCCTTGATTTCTTTTTGTTGACTGTGTATCCCAGAGAATTCAACAACATTATTACAAAAGCCAGATGTTTCAGAAGTATGTGCTTGCTGTCCGCTTGGATCAGGCAGTCGTCCAAATATGGGTATATTTGTATTCCTTGAAGTCTGCAGTAGGCAATTACTGATGCCAGGCATTTCGTGAACACTCTGGGTGCAGTAGATAAGCCAAAGGGCAATGCAGAGAATTGATAATGGGTTGAACCTGCAAGAAATCTGAGGTATCTTCTGCAATCTTGTCTGATTGGGACATGCAGGTATGCCTCCTTGAGGTCCAATGTTACCAGCCAAGACTCCTTGCCCAGCATGGGAAGAAGCTGCTGTAATGTGAGCATCTTGAATTTTGGCACGATTAAAAATGTGTTTAGGATGGATAGGTCCAAAATAGGTCTCCAATCTTTTCCCTTCCTTGGTACCAGGAATAGTCTGGAGTAAAAACCTTGACCTTGTTCTTTTGCAGGTACCTCTTGAATGGCTTTCATGTCCATGAGAGCGGAAATTTGTCTTTGTGCCTCTGCCCTTTGATTTTGTGGCAGGTTTGGCAAGCCTCTCATTATTGGAAGGGTGTGAAAGTGGAACCTGTAGCCTCTGTTTATAATGTCCAGGATCCATTTGTCTTTTGTAACAATATGCCAATTTTTCGAAAATAATGCCAGTTTTCTGCCCAAAGGTGCTGCCATTAAAGCTTTGTTTGGCAGGCATAGGGGGAAGTCATTGTGTCTGTTTTCTAAATGACTGTGATCTATCTTCTCCACCTCTTGGGGTTGGTGCTTGCCACTGTCTAGCTCTGTAAGATCCTTGTGGTTGTCCTCTACCCCTAGGGCGTCTGTATCTGCCCCTTTGAGGTCTGTCCGTGGCTGGAAAGGACCAATTTTTTGAAGGCCAGTTTCTGCTGAAGCGTGGAGGTTGCACCTGCAAGAAATCTTTCACTGTTTGCATAGATTTTGCTTTTTCCTCCATTTTCTTTAGTACCTCCTCAGCTTTAACACCAAACAATACATCTTTTTGAAGTGGTACATCTAATAACTTTGCTTTGACATGATCTGGTAAGGTTTGCTCTTTGAGCCAAGCATGTCTACGTATAACAGACCCTGTGACAGCAGCTCTACATGAGGCCTCTAAGCATCAAAACCACATTGCAAGGTATGTTTACCCACTTGCTCTGCGCCATGCAACAAATCCTGTAACTCTTTCAAATCTGGTTGTTCTGCTTGTGTCATTTTGCTTTTCAGCTGAGATAACAAAAACTGTTGGTACTTTAACATATGAAATTGACAGTTTAATGCCCTCATGGTCAAAGTGCCAGATGTATACACCTTTTTCCCCCACCTTTCTAATGCTCTGGAATCTCTTTCGGAAGGTAAAGGGTTTTTAGCAGTAAAGGCCTTTATTCCCTTGGGACCCTGTGAAATTGTTTCTGGGTCAGCAGTATGACTTTTATAAAGGAACTGGTGAGAATCAGGAAACCGGTAATACCTGTCTGGTTTAACAGGGGCTGGAGGTAAAGAATCTGGATTAAGACTGGCTTCTGCGTACACATCATCCAAAATATCTAAAACAGGAGGGATAGCCAGGGGCCTATGCTGGGGGAGCAGTAGAAATTCCCTGAGCCTTTTCTTGGAATCTGAGTAGTCTTGGCCTTCCCAGTGGAAGTGCTCCCTCAATGTATGCAGGGTTTCCCCAAAACAGTAGTCCTCGGGGGGGGGGGGGGGGACCGAGGGAATAGACTCCTCAGCATCAGAGTCTTCAAAAGGGGAATAGGCATAATCCTGGTCCTCAGAATGGTCTGAGGTAATAGAAGCCTGGTCTGAGGAAGGGTAGTCTTCCTCCAATCTGGGTCTTTTGTCAGAGGGGGATTGAGAACCCCTGATGAGAGTTATCAAATCCTCAGCCATTTTAAGCATCTGCTTTTTAGGCATGGGGCCTTGAGAGGAGGTCTGAGGACCCTGTTTTTTAGTTTTCATGGCAGCTTTGGATTTAGTGAAGGATTTAATAGAGAAGGTGGAAGGCCTGAAGACGCCTTCAGAAATGGAAGGCCTCACTAAATTATCAGTTTCCCTGCCAAGAGTGGCGTCGGTATCTACAGTGGGAATGGAGACCGAGGAGCCTGTGACCTCGGGTACTGAAGTCACCGGTAAAATAGTTTCATCGGTAGTCAGGGGCTGCGTAGGTGCCTCGCTGAGAACCGGTAGTCGGCCTAAGCGTGGTCTCAGTACTCGGTGCAGGCCTTGGATGTCGGTCTTTGCGTCTTTTGCTTAAAACTGGTGTCGGTGTATCCGACGACATGATATAATTAAATTTTTTGCCAAAATAATGAAGGGCGAACTCCGCCCAGCGTTTAATAGTACGCTTGTTGAACCTAGCACAAAAACGGCAGGCCGAGACGTCGTGGTCTGGCCCTTAGCAAGGTATACAGAAAGAGTGGAAATCCTTATGCGGTATTTGCTTTCCACAAGAAATGCAATTATTAACTTTGTCTGACATCGTTCTGAGGCAAGAAAAGTTTCCCCAACGGGGTACTTAGCTTTAAAGAAGACTTCGGCTGAAATACTTTCGTAAATCTCAGGAGCTGGCCGACCGGCACTTGCGAACTGCTTCTGCTTCGGGCACCGCGCGGCAAGAAAGACTGGAGAAAATGGCGTCGGCTGCCTCTTTTATACCCCTGCCG
This sequence comes from Protopterus annectens, assembly GCF_019279795.1. Taxonomy (NCBI): domain Eukaryota; kingdom Metazoa; phylum Chordata; order Ceratodontiformes; family Protopteridae; genus Protopterus; species Protopterus annectens. The sequence goes on from NC_056744.1 coordinate 1,427,744,821, forward strand.
CACTGACGTCAGGGAAGAAGCGACGACAACCGACGCTGGACCTAGACTTTGGAATTCGGCCGACCAAGGACCCGCCTGATGGCAGGATAACCCATCTGTAATGACTGCAGCTGTATGCACGATGAACATTCGGAAAAGACTCCGTTGAAACTGTGGTCCCATCCCGCATCGAGGCAACCACCCCTGAGCCCAAAGTCGGAGTAGAACTTACATGTGCCGAAGCCCTGAGAAGCATGGACGGCTCTGAAAAGACTGGTGTCTATTCACCCTCCCTGGAACCGACAACAAAGCTGCAACCCAGAGAGGACTCTGGCTCCAATGTAACCAAAGAGCTCAGGGTAGTTACTGGTGCAGGAGACAAAGGTCTCACCATCCCCGATACAGTTAACACTGGGACTGTCGGAACCAGAAATCTGAGTGCTCAGTTGGAGTCACAGGAGGAAATGGAATCGGGTAAGAGACAGGTAAAGTTCCACAGCCTGAAGTGTTAGGAACCAAGGTAGTGGCTAATCTCCTCACCACCAGAAGCCTATCCACCAGCCTCAAAACATCGGTCTCCGTGAGGCTCTTGGTGGAACAGACCAAATAGACCAATGAGGACTGGGGCCTATCCAAAAAAGGGCTTGGCGGTCGGTCTGTAAAAGGGTCAATCTTTGGAGAATACATCGTACAGGGAAAATCTTTAAAAGAAAACTACGGTTCCATGGTCTGTGGACCTGAGGGAGGTGAAAAAGTCTGATCCAAGTTAGTTGTGTTTGCCAGAATTGTCTGTGCAGAGATCACTACCAAATGGCACCGATGTTGGTAGTAGCTTTCCACTCAGTTCTGCGGAAACTGTGGGAACCAGGGAAGATTTCGTCTAACAGGCAGTTCCAACAAGTGTGTCGGAATCAAATGGCTCCTCTTTTTTGAACTCTCCTGTTTGGAAGAAGAAGAGTAGGAAGATAGGGAACTAACATCCATCTTAGAAGTTCCAGATATGACCTCATCAAAACTAGTCTTTATCAATCCTTTCAGAATTAATTTGTTTTTCCTCTCTTACTGGGCTTGGTGATTGAAGCCATGACAGATAGCACAGTCTACCTGAAGGCACACCAGGCCCAAGCAGTAAACACACAATTCATGCCTTTCAGAATTTGGCAGTTTACGGTCACACTTCTGGCATCTCTTGAAGCCAGAAGTGCCTTTAGACTTTTCAGCCATGTCAAACAAAGCCCAAAAAAAGTTTTTTTTTTTTTTTTTTTTTTTTTTAAGGGAAGAAAAACGTACCAACAATGGTACTCAAGATTACCACAATGGTAAGAAAGTGAGAGGGGGATACCAATGATGGTAAACCAAAGAATATGAACCAGAAAGGTTAAGAAAAGAGCAGCTGATCAAGAATGAAGTTCTAGAGAAACACTAAGTAACAGAGAAAGTGAAGAAAGGATAAATAACACTTACAGTAGTGAAAATCGCTAGCTCAAGAGCTGACTGGAGACGAACACATCTGGCACTTAAAAAGGCAAACAAGATCTGAGGTAATCCTGAGGGGAGTATTATGGGTAAAGCTAAGCTCGAGAGTTTTTGGAGGGTGCGAGCTGGAATAACAGCAGAGTCAGTTCTGAGATATGGAACCGAACCCACAGTCAAGGATAAAGTGAAAACTGACAACATCAGATCACATATCGTAATATTTTTCGACATTATCAGAATGGCACTGCCTTTATCTGTCGGCTTTATAATTATATGTAGATGATTACCAAGTTCTTTCAAAGCATTCCATTCACATTTAGTCAAATTATAACAAATGTTATTCTTATCATAGGTTCATAGGATGATACTAGGCTATTGGCCCGAGGCCCTTATAAGTCTAGCCAAGAATTTCACCCATGTTCCCTCAAAGTCAGCTCCTGTTTCCCCTGTCCAGCAGGGACACAGATGGGATCCCAGGGGTGTATTTTCTGTTTCCCATCCAGTCATCCAGATTTCTCTTAAAGAGGCCTAGAGAGGTACTCTGCATGACATGGAGAGTGAGTCTATTCCACAGAAGGGGGGAGTCTTTGGGACACAAATCTATCCCACCAACAAGTTCTATTAATGTCACAGACCAGGTTAAGGCCTTCCGTGCGGGTTGCATGAGTGGAGTTTGTCTTACGGATAAGCAGCAACTCCATCAAGGCTGAGTCTGAGATGGCCCTGTATGCCAGATATAGCTCACCTCTGAGCAGACTATATGAGACTGAGTAGAGGGACAGGGCTTTTAGCCTATATGTATAGGATAGGTGTTTGAGACCCTGGATTTTCCTGGTCAGGAACCTCTGTGGTCTCTCCCACTGCTGCATGTGCTTGGCAAGGTACATGCTGAAGGAGGCACTGTACTCGATAATGGGTCTGATAAGGGAGGTGTACAGGGATGTTATGACATCCTTGTTCCTGGATGAAATACCCTTATTTATGAGGTGGGCCATGTAGAAAGCCTACCATACAACGGAGGCAATGCAGTGGTCAAAAGTCAGGTTGCTAGCAACCTGGATGCCCAAGTTCCTCATGACTGACTGCATGCTTAGTACATTGTTATTAATGTGATAATTAGTGGGGATGCCATTTTTCCCAAAAGGGATAATGATGCATTTCTTGACATTCAGTTTAAGGCCATGCTTCTGGCACAAGTCATTAGTTTGCGTAAGGCTCTTTTGAAGGATGCTCACGTCACTAGGGGAATTTAAGACAGCGCCCAGCTTGCAGTCATCTGAAAACTTGGTCAGCCACAGAACACTGGTTTTGGCATGCATCTCAGAAAAGTATATCACAAACAGTAGAGGCCCCAAGACCAATCCTTGGGGTACACTTCACTTTACAAGTCTACTATTAGAGGTGGCTTCCCCTACTTTGACTGAGTGAGTTCTATCAGTGAGCCAGTTAGCTACCCATCTGGGAACATACGGCTTGATGCCTAGCTGGGAAAGTTTATCTATTATGCCAGAGTGTGGAATAGTGTTAAGGTCTTTGGCTAGGTTAAAGTAGGCAGGGTGCACTATCTTCCCCTCGTCCATGGCTTTGGAGACTGTTTTGAATAAGTCGACCAATACATCATTGGTATCTTACTTAATGTGGCAGCTAGGCTATGATAAGAATGTACTTGCTAAATATTGGGACTCTCATTTCCACCAACAAAAATAAATGGGTACAAACAAATTGAGAGATTGGCAACTCACCACCGCCATGGATAAGATACATCACAATAGTTATGTCCATTAAACTGGAGCTGTCTGTCCAGCCAAATGATCATAAAGGTCTGCAACCCTTTTTGGATTCTGACACTGAAAGACTGAAATAAGCCCTAGTCACTTGTGTAGCTCAGTGTCTCTGGGTTGCAAGACCACCAGGATAAGCTACCTACCCTTCAAAGGACTAGAAACTCAGCAAGTGGTACTGGATCAGCTGAGACATGGAAGGATGATTGTGACCCTCAAACTGAAAGATTTATGAGTTATGTACTTACCACAACTTGCTGTGTGTGTTGTCCTTCTTCATTCTTACTCACTGATGGGTCTTGGATCTAATCCTTGGATCTGACTTGGCCGCATAATCCAGACTACAGATCTCAATCTCGAGCTCCTCTCTCTTCCTATAATTCACCATGTTACTTCTAACTCCTCAGATCAAGTTTGCTGCCTATGTCTACTGATTTATAGAGACAGAACGGAAAAAAGAGGAAATACTAACTGAAACCTTGGAACTCGACGTTCCAGTGATGTACAATATCCTTCTAGAAATACAAGGCCGCGGTAATGTTGGGAGAGAAGGTGAGGAAGAATGAGGAAAGACAACATATATACCAACTTAGGCTAAATATATAACTCCTAAATATGCTGTTGTCCTCTTCATTCTTCCTCACTGATGGGTAGAGTCCCCAGCTACATAATTCTTGAAGGATACACCACAGTACTCTCAAACCAAGGAAGCTCTACTCCTGGCGATAATGCAAACTTGCAAAAGACGTCATGAAGATACAAGTCTTACATCAAATGACTGCAGCACAGATATTAACAGTAGAAGCTTTGGAGAAAGATCAGATGCGGTATCTGTAGATCTAGCAGAATGGTTCTTGGAGGGCCAGACACTTCTAGACTGTTTGAAGTATAAATCAGCTAAATATAGTCAGTAATCTGTTTGGTCAGGATAATATTGGAAACCGCTAGTCCTCAGTGAGCAGGCAGAGATATACCAAGTGCCGGTAGATGTCTGTATAAGTCAAAGAGGAGAACAGATATATAGCCTTGCTAGAAATATCTGAACACAAGACCGACAATTGTGTGGATAGAACAATATCGGACCCTGTGGCTACTCTAGGCATAAAGGAAGAATCGGTATGGGAGACACCCGATCTTAAGACAAATAATGTAAGGCAACTTGGAAGACAAGTTAAGCTTAATTAGTTTCTGGGTCGGTCCCTACAGATTAACTCTAAGATCCCAAGGTGGAAAGGGGTCTTTATAGGGGGAGTCTCTGCAGAAAAATTCCTCATAAAGGTTATGCATAACCTGGAATACACAATGGAGGTGATACATAATCAGAAAGATAATTAGGTATAGCAGGTAATCATAAGGTTATCATAGAAAGGAAATGAAATTCCTCCCTTCCCTAAGGGAGTGGAGATAAAGAAGGAGCAGTAAAGTAGGGCATAAAAAGAGCCAATGATCTCTTTCAGGTCTCTACTGGAGAAGTCTTCCACATTTACTCCCATATGCCTTCTAAGAGGAGTCTTGTGGAAGGCTAGCATAATGTTACAAACAGAGGAAGCAAAGGTGGATAGTCACGTTATCACTGAAGCTGAGAATAATGGGGTAACTAGACAGTGTAAAGGTTTGGATACTGGGTTCCAGATAGGAGAGATGGGAACCCCAAATGAGCCCCAGAATCTATTGAGGATATTTTAGATGAGAGAGAGAGGAGCACCTGCTGCACTTGTTTGATAGAGAAGCCAAGAGGTCGCAGGGAAGTTGGCCGCAATAGGTGAAAACAGATTCAGACAGTTTGGTTGGGGAACCATAAGTGAGGAACAAGAGAGGATTGGCTGAGTCTGTACGCTACAGCACTGGATAACACCTGCATACGCGATTCGGAAAAAGTTCTGATGAAAGTGCCTGTTCTTAGACACACATGGCCTCCCCATGCACAGGGTAAAAGCAGATTTCCTTGGTTAGTAAGTATGCCAGACTACTGACCTGTTTTCAGTATGCACGGGAATAGTCCCTAGGGGGAGATCATTCTGAAAAGTGTGTGAGGTTGGAAAAGAGAAAGGGACTGCTCCCATCCCTACGACAAAGAAATGTAACTTGGTTTCTGGGAAAGACCACATCACCTGTTCTCACCTTCTCTTGAAATGCCCTCCCACCCCAGCAGGAGGTGTCTGTGGTCATTGTGGCTAATGAGGAGGAAGAGAACAACTAGACTGGAATAGGTGTAATTTGGCTGGGCCCACCATCGGATATGACGTTTGTAAATTTAAAGTAACAGGCTGAGACTAAAAGGAGTAGACCAATGACATGCCAAAAACTCATTGAAGGATCTTTATAAGAACCCTATCTAGGGAGACTATCAATATGGCAGTTGATAAGGGGCTAAGAGTATGTAAGGTCAGCATTGCTGAAGGAGACGCAAGTGACAGCAATTCCCTTACCGGATTTCTTAATGATGAGAAGCGATGAAGAAGCTAAGATACTATCTGGCCCATGGTATCCAAAAGAAACTGATGCCTTAAGAATTCTGTATCAGGAATAGATATGAACTTGCCAGCTTTATTGTGATATACAGGGATCTTGCAATCTGAAAGAACAATATGTAATTCCTGGCTTGTAGCAGATGTTGTCTTGTTAAGACAAGTGAAAATTCAGTCATCTAAATAAAGAACAGCTGGAATCCTTTGAGTCTCACGTGAACTGCACCCAGTGCCATGCATTAGGTAAAAACCTGGGAGCTGAGATGAGTTCAAAAAGGAAAGAGTTCTGAATTGTTAGTGACTGCTATCTCTTTCAAAGCACATATGCTGATAGGCCTGCTGTAAACAAACATGAATGGAATTTGACAGGTTTTAATTCTGGAAGCATACTTGACTTCAGTCCTAAGTTGTAACAGCAGCACAGGAGCAGACTTTTAATGCCACCATAAAGAGGGAAAGGTCACTGGGGAAGGAAGGGGAAGGTAATAGCTAGTTGGAAAGATCTAATGACGAATTATAAATTTGTTAGGAAAAACTGGGGAATCTGTCATAGAAGGATACTTATGAAAGAGTTATGTACTGAAGAAGTGGGCAGTTGGTAAACAACTCACTGCAGGATATCCCAGTGAGGCCTTGTGCAGCCCCCCCCCAAAAAAAAAAACATGGTCCTAAGTGTGGGGAGGGGAAAGGGACAAGCAGGATTTTGGAAATCATCTCCAGTACAGTATAGCAGGTCGCCATCCAAAAATAAAAACAGTTTAACCAGGAAGAGAAAACCCTGGAGAGTCCCCCCCCCCCTTTTTTTTTACATCCATTCATAGATTAGTATTAGGCAGGGAGAAACAATCCTAGCATTATTTTAACCTATATACCAACATCCACCGATATCATACAGCATAACAGAGCCTAATGTAGGGGAGTGCATCCCCCTAGAGCCAAGCCAGGGCAGACAGCCCCAAGGTCCACACCTTAGGCTAATAGGTTCATAGAAGTACAATAGACTAATGAGCATAAGAGCTTCTAAAGCCTAGAAAAGCATACCAAAACCCTTCGCAAGTTTTGATATTCTTGAAAAGTGCAAGAAGGGGTTTAAGGGGTTTTAGGATGCGACATTCACAAACAGGGGCCTGGGAAAAGAGCAATTAGGAGACAGCCTCTGTCAACTAGAGAGATAGGTATAAAAGCGGGTGTGAATTTCCTTAGATGTAATTAAAAAAGGAAAATTAATTCCCCAAGGAAGATCTTGGAGGTCAGCTCCCAAACGCTGCCCCCATAGCTTTCGAGAGAGGGGCTCCTGTCAAGCCAATCATGCCTTCCTGTGAAAGGAGGAGGAAAGGAGCAGGAAATGCAACAACTCAACCTCTCAACTGTATAAACATGGATATTTGCACCAGATGGCAGACAGATAGCAGCATGATTCCTGTTAGTCGATCTCAGCTAAACATACTAAAGCTTACTGAGACTTAAGGTCAACAAACATAAAGAAATTCATTGGGCCAGAGGGATGTCTCTGATCCTAAAAAAGTCTGTTGTCAGCCAAATGCACAGGATTCAATAAAACCGTTTCCTGGGAAAGGACAGTACAGTTGTGTACACCTACCATAAATGTAGATGTTCGAGTGTATTCACTGTTGCAGTCATCAAAGTTGGGTTATCTGCCTGCATGTAGCGCTCAGCCGGCCTGAATACCAGAGTCTTGGATTCCTGTGTCGAATGCTGTCTCTTCTTCCATGCCGTCAGGTCGTCAGGGGTATAAAACATGCAGCTGACGCCATTAAGTCAGTTTTACTTGCCCCAGATGTCAGGTGCCCCCTCAATTGGAAGCAATTATATGTTATGGTACACCTCCATCAACAAGCAAATACACTAGAAAACTTAAATACACTAAGCAAGAAGGAAAGGTAGAGCCAAGAGAAGTCAGGGGGCTGGAGAGAGGGTAACCAGGACTGCAATAGTGAATACACTTGAACATCTACATTTATGGTAAGTGTACACAACTGTACTATGTTCTTTGTGTTTCACTGTTGCAGTCAGCACATTTGGGTTGATTCCCAAAGCTAAGGAAGGGAGGAGAAAGTTAGAGAACAATAGGGCCAGCTATTAAGCCCTGCAAGACTGCAGTGGCAAAACCAGCTCTGGGTTTAGAAAAAGTAGGCATGTGGTAATGCTTGATTAAAGTATGTACAGAGCTCCAGGTAGCAGCTTCTAGGATGTCCCTGGTAGGGACTCCTCTGAGAAAGGCTGTAGAGGTAGATGCAGCCCTGGTGGAATGTGATATTATCCCCTGTGGAGTAGGTTTTCCATGTTGCTTGTAGCAGAAATGAATGCAATGGGCTATCCATTTAGAAATGGTTTGTTTTGAAATGGCCTTCCCCTCTGCCCCTGCAACAAAAGCAACCAGCAACTGTTTAGATTTCCTGAGAGGCTTAGTCCTGTCTAAGTAAAATCTTAGTTGTCTGTGCACGTCCAAAGAGTGCAGTATTCGTTCTCCTTTGTTTTGTGGATTAGGGAAAAAGGGAGGCAAATGAATGGACTGATTTAGGGCCACACTAGACACCACCTTGGGCATAAAGGAAGGAAGGATTGGTCCTGAGGGACACCCTGTCCGTATGAAAGATGATGAAAGGCTTGACTGCCATTCAGACACTCTTCTTGCTGAAGTGATGGCTAGAAGGAAGGCTGTTTTCCAAGAAAGGAATTTCAACTCTGCAGTTGCAGCTGGCTCAAAGGGAGGGAGAGTGAGCTTTTCCAATACAAAGTTAAGGTCCCAGGCTGGAGTAGGGGCGCTCCTGGGGGGGGGGGGGGTTCTTAAGTTTTTGGCCCATCTAAGGAATTGCTTTAGCAGGGGGTGAGAGAAGAGGGGTGGCTCAGTATTATAATGTGCTGAAATGGCAGAGGCATGAATTTTAATTGACAAGGATAGGCCCTTGTAGAGCATTTCTGTTAAGTACTGAAGAATATGAGGTAAGCTGGGCACCGTTGTGCCCATCCTTTGAGTCTGGCTCCAGGAACAGTATCTTTTCAACTTTTCAGCATAGGATTTTCTAGTACTAGACATCCTTGCCTACAGAATGACATCTAGCATCTGCTTACTGAGGGATGCTATTGGAGAGCTCAAGGAATTAGCCAGGCTGCAAGGTTCAGGGTTTGAAGCTGAGGGTGCAGAATATGGCCCACCTGCTCGGACAGTAGGGAAGGGGTCTGAGGCAGGTGCCATGGTTCCAGCAGTGTCATACTGTGCAAGAGGGGTACCAGTGCTGGCATGGCTAATCTGGTGCAGTCAGTATTATCCTTGGTTTGTCCTGTTTGATCTTTAGCAGAACCTTCGAGAGGAGAGGCAGACAGGGAAAGGCATAAACTGAGAGGCTTTCCCAGGTAAAGGACAGGGCATCCACTTTCCAAGCTTGACTGTGGGAAGTCCTTGTGCATAATTTGTCCAATTGCTAGTTCTGAGAGGAAGCAAACATGTCTACCTCTGAAGTCCCCCATTTGTTCCTCAAGAGGTTGAATATTTTTGGTTCCCCAGTTTCCATTCGTGTGGGTCGATGAGATTTCTGCTTAGGTCGTCTGCCAGTGAATTTAGATTGCCTGGCAGGAATTGAGTTTGTAGGTGCACTTGGTAGCTCAAGGCTGTGTTCCACAGACCATGGCTAGTCTGCAGAGAGGGTACGAGTGGGTTCCCCCCTGCTTGTTTATGTACCACATAACTGTGGTGCTGTCTGTCTTTACCAATAATTGCCCTGGAAGGATGCGGTCTTTGAAGGCTGTCAGGGAATTCTGCACAGCTAAGATTTCTTTTTGGTTGATATGCAGGTGCATCTGTCTCGGGTTCCATTTGCCCTGAATGCACTGCCCTGCCAAGTGAGCCCTCCATGCACAGTCTGATGCGTCTGTTGTTAGGGTTTGGGCAGCAGGGGGTAGAGTGAAAGGGAGCCCCTTGTTGTGGTAGCAGGCCTCTGCCCACCAAAGGAACTCTGTCTTTATACAAGGAATGACAGGAATCATTGATTCCAGGTCCTGAGAATGTTGACTCCATAGGCTTTTTAGATACCATTGTAGTTTCCTCATATGTAGTCTTGCATATGGAATTAGTAGAATGCAAGAAGCCATGAACCCCAGGGCTTGCAGAATTTTTGTTGCAGATAGCTGGTGCTGTGTGGCCAAAGGTTTGAAGTAGGTTGTCAAATAAACTTGTTTCTCTGGAGTGAGTAAAGCCATCTGGGAAGTTGTGTTCAAGCTTGCTCCCAGGAATAAAATCTGTTGGCAGGGTACTAGGTGAGATTTCTTTTCGTTTATGGTGCACCCCAGTGAGTTTAGAAGTTTCTTTATGAATGCCAGATGTTTTAATAGCAAGTCCTGGCTTTCTGCCTGAATCAGACAATCATCCAAGTATGGGTATATCTGAATATTTCTCAGCCTTCAAAATGCAATGGCTGGAGCTAGACACTTTGTGAATACCCTGGATGCAGTAGATAAGCCAAAGGGAAGTGCAGAGAACTGATAGTGCATGGATCCTTCCCTGAAGGGTAGGTATTTCCTGCAAGATTCCCTTATTGGAATGTGCAGGTAAGCTTCCTTTAAGTCTAATGTTTCCAACCAGGCATCTTTGCCTAGCATAGGAAGCGGCTGTTAAAGTGTTGGCATTTTGAATTTTGGGATTACCAGGAAAGTGTTTAGAATATAGAGGTCCAGGATAAGATGCCAGGAGCTGTCTTTTCTGGGTACCAGGAAAAGTCTTGAATAAAAACCTTATCCCCTTTGTTCTGCTAGCACAGGTTGAACAGCCCTGATACTTAGAAGAGAGAGAACCTGATATTGGGCCTCCACCCACTGATTTGGGGGTAGGTCTGGCCAACCGTTTGTGGTTGGTAGGGTATGGAAATGGAATCTGTATCCTTGGGAAACTATATTTAAAACCCATTTGTCCTGGGTAATGAGTTCCCAGGATTTTGCATGCAGGACGAGTTTTCCTCCTAAGGGAGCAGGCAGTTGAGCTGGGCATGGAAGGGCTAAGGGTAAGTCATTGTGCCATTTTTCCACGGGGGGGGTGGCTTACTACTTACTGCTTTGGAAGTGGGAGCCCCCCACTGTTTAAGCCTGTGCACAGCCTGAGACTGTAACCTGGGCGGTCTGCTGTTCTTGGGTTTGGACTGAGAAGGACTGGAAGAGACTGGAAAGGACCAATTATTTGAAGGCCAAAGCCTACTAAATCTGGGAGGCTGTACTTGTAGGAAATCTTTAACAGTTTGCATAGATTTAGCTTTTTCCTCCATCCTTTTAAGGACTTCCTCTGCTTTGTTACCAAACAGGCGGTCTTGGTTTAAGGGAGCATCCAGTAATTAAACTTTAACATGATCTGGCAAGTTTTGCTCCTTAAGCCAATCATGCCTTCTAAGAACAGACCCAGTAACAGCAGCCCTGCAAGATGCTTCCAAAGAGTCAAAACCACATTGCAAAGTATGTTTACCAACTTGTTCTGCAGAATGCATTAAATCCTGTAATTATTTGTGTTCAGCACAGTCTGGAATCAACATAATTTTCTGTTTAAGTAGTCCCATAATATGCTGCTGGTACTTTTAACATATGAAACTGGCAATTTAAAGCTCTAATGGCCAAAGCAGCAGAAGTGTATACCTTCTTACCCCATCTGTCCAAGCCTCTAGAATCTCTATCAGAAGGGGTAGGATTTTTGGCAGCAGTAGCCTTAATGCCTTTTGGTCCTTGGGAAATGGTCTCTGGATCTGCAGTAGGATTCTTGAACAGGAACTTGTGAGAGTCAGGTACTCTATAATATCTATCAGGTTTTCTGGGAGCTGGAGGTAAAGTGTCTGGGAAAAGGCTAGATTTCAAGAAAGCATCATCTACAATGGCCAGAACAGGAGGGATAGCTAAAGGCCTGTGTTGAGGATGGAGTAAGAATTCCCTAAGCCTCTTTTTGGAGTCAGAGTAATCTTGGCTTTCCCAGCGGAAATGCTCCCTAAGAGTGTGCAAGGTTTCACCAAAAGAAAAATCTTCTGGAGGGGAAGCAGAGTGAATGGAATCCTCTGCATCAGAATCCTTATAGATAGATAAGGGCAAATCCTGGTCATTAGAAGGAAAAGACATATCAGAATCCTAATCAGAAGAGTCAGAAGGAAATTCAGTTCTAGGTCTCTTACGAGGGGGAAGGCTGGCTTCCCCTAATTAATGTAATAAGGTCTTCGGCCATTCTAAGCATTTTTTTTTTAGGCATATGGGCCTGAGCATGCGGTTTGGATGTCAGTTTTCTAGGCATGGATCAAGTTTTAGGCCTGGATGAAGATGGCGTCAGTTTAAAATGCAAGTCAGTATGCCTGAATACACCCTCAGAAGCCGGTGCCTGCACAGCGGTTACGGACCCATCCAAGGTAGAGACATCTGCAGGTTCCATAGTCGAAGAAGCATCTCGTGGCATACCGGACTCCGAATGGGTCTCAGTAGAGGCCTGTGAATCTGAGGTAGCGGGTATCAGGGGCTGCGAAAGCATCTCACTGAGTACCAGCGAACTGGTGACTAGCTTAACAGAAGCATCATCGGCAGTTTTGGACCTATGTGGTCTGTCTCTGTCTTTATGTTTTTTTCAGAAGATCGGTAGTCGGATGGCTTAACGAAGCCATTTTGGAGTACTGATACCAAGTACCAAAATAATTTGCTGCAAAGATAGCCCGACGGATAGTTCAGAGGTTGAACAAGGCACAAAACCGACAGCGAGGGACGTCGTGGTCTGGGCCTAAGCAAGGGATGCAGTACAAATGATAATCTTAATGAGGTATTTGATTTCCACAGGTAAGACAATTGTTAACTTTTACTGACATTGGTTGGAGCAAGAAAAAAGATCCCCAACGGGGTACTTATCTTTTTTGAATACTTCAGTTCTGAAACTTAAAACCAAAAATTTCAGGAGTCAGCCGATCGGCACTTGCGAACTGCTTCTGCTTCGGGCACCGCACGGCAAGAAAGACTAACATAATTGCGTCGGCTGCATGTTTTATACCACTGATGACCTGACGTCATGGAAGAAGACTCAACATCCGACGCAGGAATCCAAGACTCTGGTATTCAGGACGGCTGTGGGCTACCTGCAGGCAGATAACCCAAATGTAATGACTGCAACAGTGAAACATGAAGAACATCTAGTTTCTCCCATCCATCCACTAACCCTTGGGCCCTAAAAACTCTGATTGGAGGAGAGACTGATAACTCAAGAGTTTTGGATCCGAAAGCTCTGAATCTAAAAAAAGAAAGGACAGGAAGACAGCTCAACTCCCTTTGAGATAGGGTAGCCTAAACAAATATAAATATATATATATATATATATATAAATATATATATATATATATATATATATATATATATATATATATCGTGCAGGGTCCAAAGCCACCAGATATGCAAATAGTTCAGCTGTCTCTGTAACCCATACAGGATCTGAGGAGTGCCCGAGGGTTGTCTGTCGGGTCCTAGGTTTAAGATCTGAGTGGGGAGGATATAAGTCAGGAACCAATGATCGTACTCTCTCTTCTTTTGGAAAGCACCATCACAACAGTACAGAGGTGCAGGGAATCCAGATCCAGGATGTGCCTGACAAAGGCTGCCGGATCCTAGGCATAGGTCCTGAAGGAAACAACAGCCTGCAACAGAAGCATATGGAAAATATCTCATACACCTTTTCAGGTTGCCAGAACAACATTCAACTGAGGGGCTGTCATATCCAGGGACATTTGGATCCAGAAAGAGCTTCCCTGCAAGTACATTGTTATCTGTTGGATCCTCAGCCTAGGATCCTAGAAGTCTGCCTGATTCCAACTCAGGATCTGAGAAAAATGTCTGAGGTGGAGAGTGTTGCTGATTGGACCGGATGGTCTTAGATCTGATAAAATTAGAGTAAGCTGAAGTGCGAGAGGAACCATACCTGATGGATCCGGACAGGACTTAGGATCCAGAGGAGGTCCAAGGGCCCTCTGATCCAAGGACTATGATTGGAGCCCTATAACTTGGATCCATTGTTCAAGTCTCTTAGGAGGGGTTTGAGCCCCTAAAGGAACCAATACTATCCGACGTTCCACCTCTTCAAAGCAGTGCCACTAGCAAAGAAGTGAAGGGGGGGCCTCCAAGGGGATACCCCTCCTGAAAAACAACAAGGTAGTAAAGAGCAGGTTGCACATTACCATAAATATTCTTGAGAATGAAGCCGGAACTCCAATGTCTGTTGTCATTTCAAACTTCAGTCTTTCGTCTGTGCTTTCCCAGATGGACTAAATTACTATAAACCAAGAAAGTAGAGTGCACCGTTAAGAAAAAACACAGAAACAGATGCCATACACAGAAACATTACATCAACCGCCCTGCACAAGATCGCAGTGGAAACCGTCCCAAAGAACACAACAGAGACACACCAGTGAGAAAAAAAAAACACAAGGAAATATTTTGTGTTTCCCGTCAGTGCTGAAATAATAAACTTATCCTTTTGTACACCAGGTAGGCAGACTAAACGCACAGTCGCATGCTCAGAGTCACAAAGGAAGCAAGAACTGAGAGAATAAAAACCTTGTACCTCAGGAAAGAAGGCTTGTAATCTAACTCTGCACCAGTTTTCTTAAAGGTATAAAATCTATAACTCCAAAGTTGTCCGAATTTCCGACTGCAATCACTGAACTGATTTGCCAAAATATGAAGCAAAGGGCTGAACATGCTCCATGGATTTACTACTGTTAAAGGCATGGTACTCAACAGCAAACAACATTAAAACAAGAAAGATTTAATGGAAAACATACAAACCTTCAATAACATGCCCTGAGAGGACATCACTAACACTGAGCGACCGTTAGCTATGAGGCATAAAAGGGAGACTCGCTATCCAACGGAATTAATTTAGATCTACCAAAAAGAGGGTCTTCTAACATAGAAGTCACAAGCTTAACATAAGTTGAGTTAACATGCATTGTCTAAGAGGACAAAGTCCTAAACTCAAAGTAAGCAACGATAGGTGGGAGCAGAGTAAACAACTCACACTACAATAAAAAGAACCAAGAGGGAGGCAGGAACTATATGTATAAAAAGAAAACATAACAAAATTAGAAATCCTTACAGCTCTTGACCACAGAATCTTCCATTTTGCCAGTCTGGCGGCAAATGAGATTTGAGGAGTTAGAAGTAGTGTAGTGCATTATGGGAAGAGGAAGGAGCTCGAGATTGAGATATGAAGTCTGGAAGATGCGGCCAAGCCAGATCTGAGAACCAGATCTGCAACCCATCAGGGAGGAAGAATGAAGAGGACAACATCATATCTGTAAATTATATCTTTGATTGAAACCATGGACTGTGAAGTCTGTGTGTAATAGTTCTCAGTTCAAAGCACTAGCACCAAGGTCTGGCAAAGGCACTCAGCAGACCCCTCCCTTGGAACAAGATGGTCTTGAAAGTGACTTGGCCATTTAAACAGAAGTACAAACTCAAGACCGTCTTAGTCAAGAACAAGGATGCTTCACATAGGGACCATGAAGCCAACATGAGTCAGACCTGCTTTCAAAAAAGTCTAATATCTATCCTCTATTTCCTTTTCTTTCTTATGATGCCTTATTGCACAAAGGACACTACTACCAGTTCTCATGATGATAGCCACTCTAAAGTGCTTCCCTCATCTGAGGAGAGAGGCAAGTCAAATAACCTCTTGCATGTGTATCTCTCGGTGCTCATAGACAGTGGACACAAAACTGTTTAAGGGTCCTTTCAGCCTTCTACTGTCAGAATCCAAAAATGGTTACAGACTTTTTATGATCATGTGACTGGAGAGGTAGCTCAAGCTTGAATAGACAGCATTATTATGAAGTATCATATGCATAGGACTTGGGAGTCGTCAATGTCTGACTTCATTTACAAAATACTGGAGAATACATATGACAGCACTTCCCCAAGTAAAACAGCCAATGCAGGTACAAGGTCATGGTTAACAATTTGGTGGGCATGCTGTATGGCTTAATTCTTAGGCAAAGAAAAGAGAAAGTTTTTCACAACCAACTTCAGGAGCGAGTTCCAAATGTACAGAAAAGGTCTGTCCGAAAAATAAATATCCAAACTAAGAAAGGAAGATGGGATAGGTTAATTCAACCACAAAAACAGAAATTGGCTAGGCTTAAAATGGCCTGCAATGGCAGCTAGCCTAGAACTTACCTATAAGCCAGTGAGCCTATAAGAATACTGCAACTGTAGACCCATCCAGGACTGCCCCTGATACCACATCAGATATGAACTCTCTGTGCAATAAGGCTATGAAGTCTGCCCTAGAGGAGTATTTAATATTCTGCTTCTCCCGTATTCCTATATTTCTTTGCATCTTTTCTCTATCTGTCCCATGCTCTTTTGAATGCTTCAATGCATTCATTCTCCATCACCATTAATGGAAATCCATTACATGAGTCCATAACACTCTCTGTGAAGTACTTTCAAAGTTCTAGGGAGTACTCAGTCCCTATTATCTTCTGCTTGTGCCCCCTTAAACCCATATGTTTCACTGTTCAGGATGACCTGAACCACTATAATTTCCTCACTATCAAAAAGTGAAAAATGTACAGATCCTGTAGTATCTGGTAAAACTGCTTCTAGTTCATTCCATACACCTTTCTGGTGGCTTTTTTTCTGGACTATTTGTAGCAGCTTAATGCACCATTCCTTGTATTCTTTCTAAAATGGTACATAGTATTTAAGGTGTAACTTGACCATGGCCCACTACAGTGGAAGCAATTCTGCTTTGCTTCTGGAACCTATCTTCCTGTGATACACCACAGCTTTGACCTGATGTTCTCTACTGCTTTCTCATTCTGTTACTGGTGGTTCAGTTCAGGTGTCCTCAACATCCTAGATCCTTCTCCTTTGTGTCATCAGCTGTATTCCCTCAGCTGACGTTTTGCACCGCAGGTGTTGTAGCCCAAATGGGGTATAATGGATTAGTTTGGACTGAACCCAACTGCCACTTTCTGTCCTTCATATCACCCTTTACAAATCCTTCCTTAGGTTCTTACCATCCTTCACAGTATCACCAGCAGAGAAATGCACTCCATGTTTTTCCCCACAGATATGTCTGAAACAACAAAATGAAGAGTACTAGAGCCACAACAGACCTCTGTGGTATTTAACTAATCACTTTCCTCAGCTGCAGACTATAATAGAGGAATTTCATTTGTCTGCGTATGGTCCATTGCTTCAGAGGGGCCAATCTGGTTAGCTGGCATGCAAGAGCAGGATACTTTCAGTTTGCAAAATGTATCTACACAGCAGCACCGCATGTCCAAGCTTACTAATTAAATAGAATATAGACCACTGTACACTGCAAATAGGCAATGCTGCAGTGAGTGCTGTGTGACAGTTTTTGGAAGAGAAAACAGCACAGTTGAGCACACGTAGAAGAAAAGAAGAAGGAGGCTAACTTGATAATACACGCAGCTGCAAACTTACAGTCTTATCCTAAGCCACACAGTTGATCATGACCACCTTCATTTGCTACACTCCAGGCAGAGTCAAGGATGGGAGTCATGCCTGTTTCTGGATGCTAGTCAAAAAAGTTTTTTTAATTCATCTCAAACAGCAATAGCACAAAACAGGAAGAGGACAGGTCAGTGGTGCACTTAGCTTCTTGCAGGCTTTACACAAAGCCCAGCATCTCACAAAAATTATTAAATAAATTTTTCAGGCAGGTGCAGAAGACCAGCAACTGTGAATGTGGTGTCACAAAGTACGTTTCTTTACATTTTTTTAATTTGGTCAGGAAATCAGCTACTGGCAGTGGATGGCTTTGTAGGAGTACTGGGGTATACTTATCAAATGTCTCTGGTTTCACAGAATGTATTGTTGTTCTGCTCCTCATATACTAGCAAATTGCTGAGTAAGGCTGTCACTAAATAATGAAAGATGTTTGAGTTTCAGACTTCATATCCTTCATAAAGAGCAAGAGAATGCAAAACCTATTATTCTAGTAACTTCATAAATATATAGGAACAATATTTAAAATCTGTTTCTGATTTTTAACCTTTGCTCCCATTCCATATGGCTTTCACTCTGACTCTTGAGCTAAAAAGTTAAAAGCTATACTGCAGGCCTGGCAAATAACTGTGCATTTGAGTAAAAATAAGTTATATTGTGTAACCATTATTTGGTCCTGGGAGGCATCCAGATATGGGCAGTGAATAGCTTTGCAGGGGAGTGCTTATGGGACTGGATAATATCTGTGCCATCCTGTAAACGAACTTCAAATACATTGTTTGCCCATTATTTTATTATGGCAGACAAGCAAATACAGATGGTGGATGACTTGGCAAGGAGAGTACTGTGGGACAGATGAGCATCTGTGTATTTGTGATAAATAGAGTTGTAATACATTAGAAGGAAATTATTTTATTTCATTATAGTCCAACATCTGACATGTGTTTAGGCAACATAATCATTGTAATTGCTGTGTATAAAGGC